>NW_026054917.1:0-193049 GCF_022478755.1 Daldinia loculata
ATATTATATAATATATATATATTAAATATTATTTATATAATTATTTTTATTAATTAAAGTAATAAAAAGATTATAATATTTTATAAAATAAAAATAGGTATAATTAATAAAATTATAATAAATTGTTTTATAATAATAATTTAAAAAAAATAAACGTTATTTAAATAATATTTATTATTTTTAATAATAATATTAACGATAATTTTTTAATTAAAAAATTTTATATTAATAATTATATATTATATATTTTATTATTAAAAATAATAATTATAAAAGATTTATGGTAAATTATAAAAAAAAAAAAACTAAAATTTCAACAAAAAGCTTTTAATTTTAAAGTATAAAAATTTAATAATATTTTGAAAATAATTTTTAAAAACGAAATATATTATTATAATATATTATTAATATTTGGTAAAAAATTAATCAAAATAGTAAAAAGTTATAATTTATAATATAATTAAAAAATTATTAATATTTTTAAAAGAAAAAAAATAATTGTTAATTTTATTAATAATTAATAAAATAAATATAAAGTAAAATAAATATATTTATTAAATGTTAAAAATAAAAAGTTTATAAATGTTATTTTTAATAAAATATATAATAAAAGAAAATTAAAATAAATAAAAAAATTAATATTATTTAATTATTTATATTTTATGGTATAAAAAATTATAAATAAAAAACGAAAAAGCTATATTATTATTAATTTATAGTTTTTAAATAAATGTATTTTATTAAACGTATATTTAATATTTTAATAAAAAGAAATTGTAAATAAAATAAAAAAATAATAACATTTTATAATTATAAATGGATTAGTTTTTTTTTATTAATTTTTGGTTATTAAATAATATAAAAATTAAATGATAATAATATTATTTAAAAGATTTAAAATTTTAAACGTAATATTTATAAGTTTTAAAAATTTAAATTTATATATTTAATAATTTATGGATTAAAGATTTTACTTATAAAAAAACTTTATTAATATATATATAAATAATATAAATAATATTTTAAAAAAGTTTTTAAATTATTTAAAAAAACTAAATTATTTTTAAATTTTAAAAAATTATTTTTAAATTATTTATTGGTAAAATTATTAAAATTTAATATTAATAAATTAAAAATTATAATTTTAAAAAATTAAATAAAAATAATTAAAAATAATTAAAATGTTAATTAATTTAATTAATTTAATTAATTTAATTAATTTAATTAATTTAATTAATTTAATTAATTTAATTAATTTAATTAATTTAATTAATTTAATTAATTTAAAAATTTATATAAAAATAATTAGATTTTTATAAAAATATATTTTATAATATTTATAAAAAATTTAATTATTTTAATAAAAGAAAATTATATTGTTAAAATAAAACTGTAAAAATAAAAAAATATTAATAATATTAAATGTAAGGAAAAAATATATTGTAAAAATCTTATTTATTTTAATATTAATTAAAATTTAAATATTTAAAATTTTATAAAAAGAATTTATAAAATTTATTTTTTTATATTATTAAAATATGGATTAAATTATATTTTTTAAAATTAACATATTTAAATAATAAAGTTTTAATATTTTTATATTTTATTTTATATAAAAATAAAACAAAAAGAATATTTTTATTTAAAATATTACATTAATAATGTTTTTATTTAAAATTTTTATTAAAATGAAAAGTTAATATTAAATAATAAAATTAAAAGTAATATATTTTATATAAATATATTATTAATATTAAATATAATTATAATTTTGCGAAAAATTAATTATAATATTAATAAATTATAAAATAATAAAAAATTTATTTTAATGAATTTAAACTAATGACGCGAACTTTGTTATACTTTTTTTGCCACATTTTTTTTTAACCAATTATATTTTTAACCTACCTTTTTTTACGAATTTCGCATTTTTGGTTTAAAATAATTTAAGCGATTTTTACTATATTAAATTATTTAATATTAAAAATAATATTAAAAATAATAATATTAACGCGTTAAAAATAAGTTTTAATTAATTTAAAATATTTATTAACTTTATTATTAATAAATATACGCGTTTTAAATGTTTCCGGGTGTTAAAAATAGCTTGTATTAGCCGTAACACCGGTTATAATACCGGTTATAACGTTTTTAAAAATATATTACGTTAAAGTTTATAATATTATAACGTAATGTTATACGAGTATGTAAAATAGTTAAAAAGTTTAAGTAATTAAATTAAAAGTTTTAAGTTATAAAAATAAAAAATATTTTAAACGTGGTTGTAAGTGTAAACGTGCGGATGTAAATGTTAATATATTATTTTTGGTATTATTACGTATTTTTAAACGTTAAAGCTTACGATATTATAACGCGATACCGTATAAATATAAAAAAAAAATAAAAAAGTAAAAAAAATATAATATTAACTCCGAGTTATAAAAATAAAAGCTATTTTATACGTTATTATTAAATATTAAATTATTGTAAATATAAAGTTTAATTTTTAAAAAAACTTATTTTAATGTGGTTAAAAACGTTTAAATTGTTTTAAATTAAAATTCGTTAAAATTTATGCTTTAATTACCTTTTTAAACTTGTGGATTTATAAATATAATGACACGGACCAAGCGTTTTATAACGTTTATGGCGTAATTAAACGTAAACCCGATTTTAACGAATTTTAATTTAAATTTATTAAAATAATAAAAAACATTATTAAATAAATAATATTATAAATATTAAATATTAATAAAATAAATAATAAATTAATAATTATTTTAATTTATTTATTATAATTTTATTTAAAAATTCTTTATATATTAAAATAATTAAATTTAATATTTAATATATTATTAAAATTATTTATAATTAATAATTTAATAAATAAAAAAAAAAAAAATAAAAATAAAATAATATTTAAAAGTATTATAGAAAATTTTAGTTATATCATAATAAAATTAATTATTAATAAAATATTTAAATTTTAAACAATTTAAAAATATAAAAAAATAAACAATTATATTAATTATAAAAAATATTAAAATTAATAAAAATAATTAAAAAAAAATATAATAAAATGGTATAAATATAAATTTAAAAATAAATTTATATATTATATATTTAATATTGGTTAAAAATGGTTAATAATATTATTAATTTATGTATAAAATTTATTAAAAATGGTATATAATTAATAATATTATTTTAAATTTAAAAAAATGGTTTATAATTTAAAAGGTATATATATATAAAATTTATTTTAAAAAATAAAAAAATATATTAAATATTATTTAAAATATTAAAAAAATAAAAATAATAAATTTAAAATTTATAAATAGTTAATATTTATTAATTTAATAATAATATTATATTATATAATTATATAAGATTTTATTATTAAATTATTAAAAATATTATTAAAAAATATAATATAATTTATTAAAAGATTTAATTATTTTAATATAATAATAATTATTATATATAAATTTAATAAAAAAATAATATTTATTTTAAGTTATATAATTTATAAAATAAATTAATAAATATTGTTAATATTATAATCTTTTTTATTTTATAATTAAAGATTATTTATAAAAATAATATTTAATAAAAATTTAAAGTTTATATTAAAATTTTAATAAATTTTATTTATAAAATTAAAGATAAAATTAATAATATTAACCAATTACTATTTATAAATAAATAAATAAATTAAAAGAAAAATTAAAATATTAAAATAATTATAAAATATTATTATATTATATTTTAAAAATTATGGATTAATATTATTTTAATTTTATATTTTAATTTTAATAATATAAAATTATTAATGTTATAATATAATTTAAATAAAGTTATATATAAATTTAAATTAAAAATATAATATATATTAAATTATATAAAAAAATATAATTTTTTAAGAAAATTAATAAAAAAATGGTTTATTTAATAGGTTAATTTGTTAATAATATCAAAATATATTAAAGATTTAATATATAAATTAAATATTTTTAATTATTGAAAAATATATAAGATTATATTAATAATTTAATTTTATAAAATTTTATAAAAAGTAAATTTATATAATAAATAAAAATTTTAAATTAAATATATTTTATAATTAAAAGTAATAATAATCAATAATTATTTTATAAAATTAATTTTTTTTTAAAAAAGTAAATAAATAAATAAAATATATTAATATTAAAATATTTTATATAATAAAAAAAATATGTTTTAATATATAATTAATAATATATTAAAAAATTATTAATATAAAATATAGTAAAATTAATTAATTAATTTAATAAAATAAATAAGTTAATATTAAAAAAATTAAAATTATATAAAAAAAGTAATAAAAATAAAAATAAAAAATGGAAATTAATAAAAGAAATATTAAAAATAAACGTTAAAATAAAATTAAATATTAAATTAATAATATTATTATTAATATAATTATTAATTATATTGTTATAATTATTAATTATATTGTTATAATTATTAATTATAATATTTTTAATTTTAAAAATTAAATTTAAATGCGGATAAATAAAATGGAATTAATTTTAATATAAATAAACAAAATAAAATTAAACTTAATATAAATAAACGGAATAAAATTAATTAATTTTAATATTTAATTGGTTTAAAATTTAAATTTTAAATTAAAATATTAGTTTAAAATTTAATGTTTAAATTAAAATAAATGTAGTTAATTTAAGTAAATGTAATTAATTCGAAAAATTAAAACTTATTACACAATTATAAAAAAAAAAATTTATTATTATTATTAAAAATAATTTTTTTTTATATTATTTTTTAAATTTAATATAATAAAAATATTATTTAAAAATATTAATATTATTATTATAAATTTTAAAAATATAATTTTTATATTATAAATTTATATATTTTTATTTAATTATATTTTTAAAAATAAAATTATTATATATTTATAATTATATTTTAATTATATTATTAATTAATATAAATTTTAAAACTAAAATATGTAAAATTAAAATATTTTAAAACTTTAATTAAAGTAAATATTAATTTAATTTAATAATAATTTAAAATATTATTAATTTAAATAATATTAAAATATTAAAATAATTTCAAAAATTATTAACCGAAAAAGTATATTATTAAAAGTAAATAATTATATTGTTAAAATAAATAATCTTTTATTAAAATGTTTATTTTATAATAATAAAAAAATACTTTTATTTTTTAAAAAAAAATTAAAGATTTAAAAGTATATTAAATTAAAATAATATATATTATAAAATTAAAAAAATAGTTTAATTTAAAAAAATAATTAATATATTAATAAAATTTAATTTTTACAATTAATTAAATAATAGTTTATTATATTATAAAATAATAATAAAATTGTAAAAAATTTATATAATTAAATTAAAAAATAATTAAAATTTTAAATAATATAAAAGAATTTTATTATATGTTTTAACCAAAAAATATTTCGAAATTATATAAATAAATAAAAATTTTTTATTAAAATTTAATAAATTATTAATTAATATTACGAAAATATTGTTAATATTAAAATTAATATAAATTATATAATTTTTAAAATATTAAAAAACTTTTATATTTTAATAATAAATAAAAAAATAGAAAAAAATATCGAAAATATAATTATATAAAAACGTAGCAAAATTTATATTTAATATTTATAATTTTAATATTTTTATATTTATTATTAAAAATAATAAAAAAATCGATAATAAAAATATTACGGTAAATAATAAAAATAATAATATTGAAAATATAAAAATATAAATAAAAAATATTAAAAATATTATTAATAATATATTAAAAAAAAATTTATAAAATTAATAATAAATAAAATAAATATATATAAATTAAATCAAAAAGTTAAATAAACTTAAAAAAGCTTTTAATTTTTTATATAAATAATTAAATAGTTTAAAATATAAAATTTTTTAATAAAAAAATATTTAATAATTTATAAAAGTTATATAATTGGTGGAAATATTAAATAAAGTATAAAAATATAATTAATTAAAACAAGTAATATATAATTTAAAAAAATTAAAAAAAAAATATTATTTATATTTATAATTATATTAAAAAAGTTAAAGCTATTATTAAAAAAATTTAAAAATTATAAATTAATAATTAAAAAAATAAAATAAAAGATATTAAAATATAAACAATATTTATAAATATATTAAAAAAATATTTATAAATTTTCCCACGATAATTTAAACTTAATAAAATTTTTTAAAATATAATAAATTAATAATGTAATAAATATAATGAAATATAATAAATTAATAATATAATAAATATAATAAATTAATAATATAATAAAAAAATACAATATATTTATAATAAATTAAATTAATAAAAATATTAAAAAAAATTTTATAAAAAAATTATTAATAAATATTATTATTATATAAATTTATATAAATTATTAAATAAATTACCATATTTATTTTATTTATACGTTAATTATATTATTAAAATAATTTATAAAAAAAATCTTTTTTTTATTTTTTTATTTATTAAATTTTACATTAAATAAAACCTTACAAATTTTATTAATTTTTAAAAAATTTTTTACGTAAATATATATACTTTTTTATTACTTTATTATTTACTTATTATTTTCTTTATTAATTACTTTCTCAATTACTTTATTAATTAAAAAAACTTAAGAGTAATATTCTTTCGGAAAAATTAATTTTTGTAAGACTTTTTCCTGCCCGCGTCCATTTCGGAACTATCGTACTTGACCATTTCCACCATTACATTACACACTTAACCATGTGGCATACAGTCGCCGCAAACATCGAACGACGTCGCCACGCCACTAGTTGTGCTGATGATGTACCCACCAATGGGAATATCCGGCGTCGGCATTCTTGAACTTCTCGATTCTGATCCTAGACCGACCTTCGTCGTCGCGATTGCTCCGGCACAGTCGCCGCAGCCAATCTATGCGAACCCCGCCTTACGCCAACAACCCTCCCTACACGCGCGACTCGTCGAGTTATCCCAGTCGCGCCATGGATCTTTTTGGGACTGGGTGACTGATCCTGTCCCCCGTAGTTCGATCCTAAGCCACACGTCCCTTTTCGAGAGTATAATCTGGACGCGGTCGATAATCAGCAATAAATGGGCTGTTGTTGGTGGTAATCATGGATTGACGTCGGAAGAAGACATCCATGGCAGGAGGGCCTCGCATAGCCGGGGAAATAATAACAATATCCTACACGATAGCGCCCTATCCGTGGCTTCAGAAGATGGAGATTATGGTTGGACGCCTCCAGATTTCATGCTAGATCAGGAGTCCTTTGTTCATGTAATCAACACTCTGGACTGGGCGGCCACACCTCTCGGCCCGCTGTCCCTCTGGCCTCCTCTCCTCCAGCAAACTTTCAACCAGGTTCTTGCAGACTCAAGACCCATTGTTATCTACTGGGGTGACCAGTTGACGACTCTATACAACGAAGCATTCAGCCAGCTGTGTGGCTCCAAGCATCCTGCTTTATTGGGGAAGTCGGTAGAGGACGCTTGGCCTGATTTCTGCGAAAAGATAAAGTTGGCAATGTCTTCGATGGCCTCAAAGAAGCGTACGCGCAATGAGGATGAGTGGCGGTTCTTTGTAGAGAAAGCTGATGGGAGTTCCGAAGAGAAGTATCTCAAGTGGTCTATGATACCTATCACCGAGAAGAATAAGTGCCTTGGTTTTATCCAGCCTATCCAAGACACAACTTCTATGCGACTTTGGGAGAGACGCATGCAAATGCTGATTGATTTAGGCGACACTCTGGTCACTGCCCGTGACGTCAAGTCCTACTGGGCTAAGCTCATCCAAGAACTCGAAGCGTGCCAGCCGACCTACGATATTCCCCTTGCTATCCTCTACTCGGTTGAAGAAGACCCGGAGGCGTCGTCTGCAGGAAAAGCTGGTCGACTAGAAGGCTGTTTGGGTATTCCGCAGGGTCATCCTATAGCCCCCCCGAAGTTACAGCTAGATGGAAGCGATCTAGGTTTGTCTTCATCCTTTAGAGAGGCTCTCGAATCGCAGACCCCAATACTATTGCAAATCAAGAATGGGACATTACCAGAGTCGTTGCTCGAGGGTCTACAATGGCGTGGTTTCAAAGACCCTTGTCACGAGGCTATCATTTGCCCTATACGGCCAACAAAAGATGAGCATGTGCTAGGCTTGCTCTTGCTCGGGCTCAATCCTCGTCGACCGTACGACAATGACTACCAACAATATATCTCCTTGCTAGGGCAGAAACTAACTACAACACTAGCGTCTACCGTACTTCTAGAAGAAGAAGCACGAAGGGGTCGCAATATCGCCGAGCAAGCCGCATATGACCAGGCGATGCTCGCAATGCAGACGAAAGAAGCTACAGAATCTGTCCAAAAGTTTCAGCAGATCGCCGAATTCATCCCAGTTGGAATGTGCTTCGGTAACCATCGTGGCAATATCACATTTGCTAATGATGCCTGGCATCGCATCACTGGCGCTCCCCAAGTAAATCCACTTACACCCGAGGGTTTCTTGTCCTGCGTCATCGAGGAAGACAAGCCTAATGTACAGCGAGCATATGAAGAACTTCAACGAACTCTTACTGTGACTATTGAGTTAAGAGTTCGACGGCCGGTAGAGGATACTTATCCCCTTCAGCATCCCATTGGAAGCTCTCCTAGTTTCGAGAAAGCCGGTTTGGACCTTGATGCGGAGGACGGGAGTGTCCGGCACGTTCTGGCTTCCTTGAAAGCTGAACGGGGTCCTAATGGCAACATTAATCAGGTTTTAGCATGTTTGACAGATGTGACTTTACATAAGAAGGCCGCCGAAGAAGCAATTCGCAAGGCCCAACAGGCAGAGAACCTCAAGCGGTAAGTACTAATACTTCAACATGTACACGACCTCCGCTCTCCACGTAACAATCCATATTCCTCAGTCTCAGCGAGCCTCGAAAATCCACAGAACAAAGCTACAAGATAACCCCCAAGCCTTTGAAAGGCCAGAGACTAACTTTACCTGCTGTAGGATGGCGGAGCTCGCTACAGTGGGGATGTATGACATGGCTCTCGATGGCCGTTTGATCGGAGCCAACAATGTCTTCTACGAAATGTGCGGCCTGGAGAGAGTGGACCTCTCCCAAGTGTCAGTTAAGCCATTCGAATTTTGTGTCGTCGATGAGGATATGCCGGTCCTAAAGAAGACGCTTGCCACCCTCGTTAAAGAATGCAAGTCGCAGACTGCCGAACTTCGGTTAAAGACGTTGTGGACTGAAACAGACACTACTGGCGAACAGATTACTGCACCACGTTGGGTCCTTGCTACCTTTATGCCAGTGAGTAACTCGGAGGGGGCAATTCAAACATTTACGGGCTGCCTGAGTGATGTCTCATTACAAAAATGGCAATTCGAAAAGGAGCGGCAACGGAAGGACGAGGCGATCGAATCAAAGCGACAGCAAGAAAACTTTATCGACATGACTTCGCACGAGATGCGTAACCCTCTAAGTGCCATCGTTCAATGTGCCGATGCAGTTATCGGGTGCCTTGCCAAGGCCCAAGAATTGATCGATTCGATGTCTGTGAAGCCTGATCAAAATGGCGTGTTGAACTCTCCCACAGCCGATACACCGGGCCGCATCTGGAAGGAAGGGTCCCAGTTAGTAAAGGACAGTATAGACAACGCAGAGACAATAATCGCTTGTGCTCAGCATCAAAAACGAATTGTCGATGACATCTTGACAATGTCCAAGCTGGACTCGAATCTTTTATCTATTACTCCGATTACGGTCAATCCTATCCACATTGCGCAAGAGGCTTTCAAGATGTTCGAGGTGGAAGCTCGTAGAGTCGACATCGATTTGACCATGGTAGTTGACCAATCGTATAATAAGCTCAATATCGAGTTTCTGGATTTAGATCCTTCTCGACTGAAACAAGTTCTTATCAACCTCCTGACAAACGCATTGAAATTCACGAAGAATGGACCGACGAGAAATGTTTCGATTACGATGAGCGCTTCCAAGACCCGCCCCGAGGATCGTGCCTCTTCGGTCCAATTCATCCCACGCGCACTGGAAACGATATGGCAAGGTGATAGACCATCTTCGCCAATACCTGAGGAGAACAGGATCTATCTTATGTTCGAAGTTAAGGATACAGGGCAAGGACTCACTGAAGAAGAGAAGTCTTCTCTATTCCAACGCTTCGTCCAGGCCAATTCGAAAACCCATGTGAAATATGGAGGTTCGGGGCTCGGGCTGTTTATTAGCCGCAGGCTCACAGAGTTGCAGAATGGCGCTATTGGAGTAGCATCTAGTCCCGGTCAAGGTTCGACCTTTGCATTCTACATTGAAGCTCAGGTGCCGAGTGAAGAGGCATTCAGAGAGGCTCGGGCAGCTGCGGAGGCTGTCGGCCACATCCTGAAGACAACAAGCAGCGCCGCTGGCAAAGCATCAAATAGGGGTCCGTTTACTATGACAAAGCCAGGCAAGAGGCTGCTCACGCCACAGATCGAAGGTATCCTCCTAGTCGAAGATAACCTAATCAACCAACAGATCACCCGTCGTGACCTTCAGAATAGTGGGTGTTCGGTCGAGGTGGCCAATCACGGAGTAGAGGCCCTGGAGAAACTTCAGCACACGAACCGTGCGGATGGGCAATTCCCACTTAGCCTTATCTTGATGGACATTGAGATGCCCGTACAGGACGGTCTCACCTGCACGCGCAAAATTAGAGAGCTGGAGAAGACGGGTTATTTTAAGGGGCCACGGATACCTATCATCGCGGTCAGCGCCAATGCGCGCATGGAGCAGATATTAGAGGCCAAGGCCGCCGGATGTGACGACGTATTGGTGAAGCCGTTTCGGATTCCCGAGTTGATTGAGAAGATGATGACCGTAACAAAACAGCTTGAAAGGTTTGGGTGAGGTTGATCCCGAAGGTGTTTTATAACATCGGCTTTCTATCGTTACTTTTAGTATTGTAGGTCTCATCTTTTCCGCGGGCTTGTTGAGACACAGTCGAGACGGGCTGCCTCCCTCCTCTTTCTTCCACCTATTACAGTCGCATAGACTTGCATTCGTCGCATCATCTATACTGAGCTGGTTTGTTTATTTGTTTGCATTTGTCACTGGACGGATAGCGTCAGCATGATACCACGGGAACAACAGCGACTCATGAAGATAGGCATGGGTTTGGAGTTTTAGGTATTTGTAGTTCATTATTGCCAAGCCTATCGAATACGCAGCTGCTCATAACTATGTACGATAGATAGCTGCTAATTAAACCGGCTGGCTTGTTCTTTTATTTGTTGCGTGGGCTAACAGGTATGGAGACTTTGGTGATATCGTACGTTATCTCTAGGCGATGGTTGTACCTAGGCTACACATTCCAAGGGTTATATGTTCGGATGTACAACCCGCTGGATATGATTCATGTTTTACCAATATTTAAAGGTCGTCTTGTTTCTAAGAATTAGAATTTTATCGTAATTAAATTAAATTCATGAGAATGTTTAAACTGTTGTGCGGGAGTGAGATATTCTAGAAACTCGATACGCAGGTCTCATGCTTCCTGTCTACAATTGAAAGCCAGGTTTCACGCTTATCTGAATTTCTTACTAGCCTCGGCAAAGCTCATCCCTTTCTTAATCGCCTCTGCCATCTTATCATCCGCGTCAACTTGCTTCTGCATCAGTGGTAAGGCTTGCTCTGCCAACTCTACAGGTAAGACGACGACGCCGTTCAGGTCCGCAATTAGGTAGTCTCCCGGTCGAATATCCATGTCTTGCTCGTCTGTTTGCAGTTTCACAGGCACGTTGACGGCAGCTACCTTGAGTAGTTCAGCTGGAGGTGCCGTCCCCGTCCCACGGGCAAAGATCTATGATTCTTATGCGTCGGTAAACGTGTAAGGGGAAAGGGGGGCTTAGATAATTATTTGAAGAGAATGATAATCATACCGGATACTCTAATTCACGCTGCTCTTGCAAGTCACGGAAACGTCCGTCGATGATAGACCCGACGGCGCCCCTAAATCGGGCGCGGGTCGACATTAAGCCTCCATACACGGCATTCGGAGTTTTGGGAGGGCAAGAAACAAAGACTACAGCACCCTTAGGTACTGTATCAATCTTAGGCCATAGTTAGCACCTTTCTCCGCTACGCAGGCCCTTTTTTCATTTTTACTTGTTTAACGTACATAGTGGGTTGGATGTTTAGGCGATGGATCGTCTAACGGCACGTACTTAACAGTGTAGGCCGGGCCAACGATCTTGGTATGACCATCCTGGCGTCGAGGGGACCACATGGTCAAGCCGGATAAAAACCCGCCATTACGGTATTTGAGCTTGCACAAGGCGTCTGAGACGTCGCAGCTAAAGTTTAGGAAATTAGTTGGGTTGGTTGGGTTGTGGCGCTTGTGTTGCTTTTCCTTACGTTGTGTACTTCTGTAGTTCTTTAATGATAATATCTTGAGATTCTGTCATATTGCCGAAATACCGAACTCGGCTGAATTGCGTGTGTTGTGTAGCGGTGCCGAGAGGAGGATTTCTAAGCTGGATGCGCAATGCGGATATCATGGAGATCCGTTATTAAAACATAGACGCTTTGTTATTTTTCTTGTTATAGCAGATCTCGAAAACGTTGGTATTATTTATGTAACTAGAGTTTGATGCATAGTTGAATTGTCTGTTATACATTGATTAAGTCAATACGTTCACCCGAGCCTATGATGTCCAGTACCTATGATTACATCATATATGTAATTAGCATGTTATTCAAGCACATGCTTTTAATTGGGTTCTATTATCATTATCATTAGGTAAGTAAAGCATCTCTAAGGAGATAAATACCTATATGTAATTAATGTAGTTATCACGTTAGTGAAGTTTGATTAAAATAAGACATTTGATTCGGATTCGGATTCGGATTGGATGAATACAACGTACCTGGGTTTCCAAGGGGAGCCGATGATTCGTCTCCAAGTCTCGGATAGCCAAAGCTATCATATAGCTACGTCATGTGAAACGTGATACATTATTCTTATCATTTTTACGTATAACAGAGTCTCGTCTCATAACAATTTGCCAATTTGTTATATTCCTGCCGTCGGGTCCGAGGATAAGAAGAAGGCCATCAAAGAATCGATAAAATACGAGTTATCGAGGGGCCACTAATATGAGCTCTGTATCACTGTGTCCCTCAACCCCCAAGACCCCTTTAGTCTGCGAGATAGTAGACATTGCGGGTGGCCGACGCTCGTAAGTGACCGCGCTGGCAATGACACCGACCGCTGCAATACCAATCATGATATTTATGTCACTCGTAAAAGCCGATGCGTACCTATATCAACCAATGTTAACTTCATATACATAGGTAGCTAATAATATTATCGACTAGCTGCTGAGACTTACACGGAGCGCACGAGAAGTTTAAGCTCATCTGGTAGCCACGGAGCGATGGTTGGGCTGTGATGTAACGCAGCTAAGTCTTCAGCGTCCATCTTGCCGCTGAGTTCAACTGTTACCTTTCTGTTGAACATGATACTGCAAACTGCTATCCCAATAGCACCACCGAATACTCGAGCTTGCGCGATTGCGCCTTGGGCGACGGCTAGATCTTGGCTTTGCGACTGCACCGAAGCCATAATTGTTCCCGCCCCAAGAGATAGTCCAAATCCAAGACCCAGAATTACCTGGAACCCATACTGCGCTTTGGTTTCAGTCGTAGCATCCTTGAGCGTGGACATAAAGCTAATGCCGACAAGTTGAAAGACTTGGGCCAACATTAACGTCCACGATGTATTGTTCCTATTGCGTGAGATAATACCGGCGAGAAAGGCCCCGAAAGAAGTTGCACCTAACAATGGTAAAAGGTGGATGCCCGAATAGAGCGCGCTCTCTCCGCTAACAATCTGGAACCGTTCGGGAAGGATGACGAGAACTGACAGGTAGACGAAGCCAGTACAAAATGTACATCTGTCCTTCGTTAGCTGTCCCGCTGTTTGACATTCGATCACTCATACATACATCACGCAGCTCGCATATACTCGTCGAAAAAAGAGCCTCAGGGGAAATATAGGCTCGATATGTGTCCTGCCTTTAAGGCCGATAAATATCTCCCATGTGAAGAAGGCTACCCAGCTGAGAGATGCAATTGACAAGGCTGCAACAATAGTCGTACTATCCCACCGATACGTGTAAGTGCCGGCCTCCTGCAGTGAAAATACTAGCAGAGCGCATGCTAATACAACTGTAATATTCCCGACGAAGTCGATTTTTCGAATCGAGCTCCATCCCCTCTGGTGTGCGATAAGTTCGGTTGGTGATGCCAGATATATAGCAACGAGAACCATCACGCCGGCCGGCACGCTATTGCGCATGTTAGCATTAATCTAAAGCTCAGGTAGTTGGCACGCACTTAATCCAAAATATGATAGTCCACTGGCTTGTCGACGAAATTACAGCTCCTAGAATAGGGCCTAACACATACGATATTGCTAATGTGATACCTACCAGTCCACCCATTAGGCTAGGCTTATCAGATGGGCCTACTTCGAAGAGTACAATCTGACTTAGGCTATACAAGCCCGCACCACCCATTCCTTGGAAGGCTCGACAGATAATCCTGTCGAGTATATTAGTTAATGCTCTTACATAGGAAATAGGAAGGGAAGTAGACGCACAACTGAGTCATGGTGGTTGAGCGAGCACACCCAATAGAGAAGCTGATGAAGAGGGCCCATGAGCAAAATAACATATCACGCCGCCCGAAAATATCGCTCAGCTTAGCAAATCCAATGGCGCAGCCAAGGTAGGCCAATAGATAGGAGAGAACGACCCAAGGGGCATCTAGGAAGTTCTGGAGATCAATGGATATAGTAACAAGAGAGGTTGAGACGATAGATGCGTCTAAGGCCGAGAACAGAAGTCCTACAAGTTGACTATCAAAGCTGTCAGCCCAGTACGGTCATAATTCAAATAGATTGGCGTTCCTTACGTTATAATCAGGGTTACCTGTTGCCAGCCGTGAATAGCATGATGATATGACATCGTAGCGATCGAGAAATGGCCGGGGCGAGAGCAGTTAGAGCAGCTATATCGAGCTAGAGACGAGGTTTTCGGTAGTGCTACGTCGGCAGCGCTGTTGGTAGGATTTAACTTAAGTTCAATTCACCCTTACGAGGACGAATATTTTGGTTCCCTTGGTTTCTTCTTCTTCTCTTTCTTGCAGTGCACAATAGGCAGACAATTATTCCTCCCCCAAAATAGGACGTTGACTGCTGGCGGGTAGGTAGCCACTTTCCAGCCTAAAGCAATATTTATTTACCTTCTGTAGGCATCTATGTTGTGTACTTTCTCGTAGTGCCTAACAGCTTCTGATGCCGAACCTCGCAAAGAAGGCTACTGCGTCTTTATTTTTTTTGCTTTTCTGTTGACCTTGCCGAGAAGCATTGATAATTACAGCAGGAACGGTGGGATATTCTCAACTTAAATTATATATGGGCATGCACGTATGCATCTGAATACTTAAAATAATATATATAGAATGCAGACCTTACCTAACCTTAGGTTTCCGTGCGGCCCCTTACGTACCCGGGTAACTCATAATCTATCTGTTTCTTGTCTCCTATTTCCTTCGATGAGACTGCCTAGTTGTACAGGGCTAGCTATATATGTACGACTCAGCCTCCGGGGTAGACCCAGAGTAAAACACTAGAATAAACCTGTAAGAATCCGAGTCAACACATCCCGTCACGACTACGCTAGGGACAGACAGGGACTCAAATACTCTCTATGGACTTTTGCTTGGTTCTGACTTGACGGGGATAGCTAGCAGTTTGACATTGTCTAGTTGTTAATACCTTGATATGTAACGGCAAATGACGGGTTGCTGTTGTGTGAGGTAGGACATGAGAAACGTCCACTAGGAGATCATGTATCTATTTACACGGAGCATGGTATTATAACATAATTAATTTTACTTATAGTATTATACTTAGCTCCTTAGGTAACTATATGTAGTTATTCAGATAGTTACTCCTATTACTGTTGTTCGTTTGGTATTTGTCTGGGATATGAACGAGACATAAATGGCACCATACAATATGGTCTCGAGTACGATGTTTGTGTCAACTCTCTCCCCTGACGCACTAATCTACTCCTCGTGGAGATGAAGTTTCCAACCGTATGGAATTGGGACAAGTAAGATCCATGCTGTACCTAGAGTTTTTGTACGTACCCCCCTAACTGCCGAGGTATCGACGTACACCGTACCCATGTCTGTTGTCAAAATTTATTTTCTACAGGGTATGCTATTTCTATGGCCCAATCCTAAAATAGTTGAGAATGCTGGGGTCCTGTGAAACGTGATGCGAACAACATGATGGGCTCAAAACTGGCACTAAGTAAACCTAGCCGGGAGTGACACCCCTAAGCGCCACAGAGACAGATCATGTCAAGTCCCGTTTGTGTAACTTCTGCTGTATCCTGGACTGAGAAACAGGATCGTCACACCCGCGGATGCTTCGTTCAACTTGTTTGTCTTGCCAATAGTGGCAATTTACTCGGCGGTCTGAAACGAGGAATGTGCTATTCATCTACACATGACAAACATGTTTAAACAGAATGAAGGAATTATATGGCGTCGAATTTAACTTCTGATTCCTCTTTTAACCGCTGCCCGACGACTTTAAGCTGGAGCCGCAATACATCTTGTTTTCATCAAGTTTGGCGGGGGCTTCTTCACAACGTACATTCGATCATCCGAGCTTAGCCTTGTTGATATATCACATGATAACATAAGCCACCCCCTAGAGGCGCGGCTAATTCCCAGGAACTTGGACAGTAAAATTCTGGCCCTAGGTAGTTCGCTTTTGTGCTACCTTGAACTTAATTAACAAATAACTTTAGGAACAATGTCCAAATATGGCATCTATCACATGGAGCTACATAGAGCTACATAGAGCTAGTTTCTTGGGATTTCTAGATAATAATAGTTCTATTGGGAGGGAGTGGATTCCGACTGGTCTATCGTCCCACTCATTACACTCCCCCCCTGATTGGAGTATCAAAGGAGATACATATTGACAATATTTCTTTGTCCATATAATTACATGCCGCGGTGTTTGCCTCGGCGAATAGTAGAGTTTATGTATTTGGCTAGTCGACGTTCGTAAAACCCTCGTATTGTCTTTTAAGAGAATGGGAGTTTAAAATATTGGCGCGAAACTCGGCTCTGATCCATAAATGTACTATACTATTTAGAGTATCTTATGATCTAATCCGAATTCTTGGGAGTTGAATTTGTGTTGACTCTAAAAAGGATTGAATGAAACCATGCGAGAGATCGGTTAATAAGCGCTTAAAGAAAAAGAAAAGCAGAGCCACGCAACAGTTGTTATTTCTTTTGTGCTGTCCATACATCTATATATACATATATTCTTAGATGATGTCCAAATACGATGTCTTAACAATAGAAGACGTTAGCGCTAACTTGTACACAGACCCTCTCTAGGGGTTATCAAAGGTTAACCTTTTGTGACAACTAGATAATTACAACTACCAGGCCGACTACTATTTTCATGGACCCCACGTGTTATGTACCTGGGCTTTGATGTTATCCAGCTCTCCACTTTCCATTAGTAACTAAGCAATTCGGTCTGTATTCCAATACGACGAGACTGCTTATTAGTTCCTACCAGTTAGGTAGAAGCTGGGGAAACGGACAAGGATATGACGGGTAAAGCTGTATTTAGTGAAGTTTGTAACATAAACAAACAAGTGGTAACACTCGACCCTTTAACTAGGTCTTGTAGGAACAACAAACAACTTGTTGTATTAGACTTTCCTTTAACGTATATTCAGAAACGCCCTCGGTGTATTTTTATCTCGTAGGGCTACGCCTATCCAATGACATGAATTCAATGTCACATGTCCCTTTGCTCTTTATTATTTAGCGTAATTACCCGGCGTCGGATCGGTCTACCCGAATGGTTATGTCCTAGGTGGCGCAGTTGGAATGCGGTCACAATTCGTTGTGATTCACTGCAGGGAATTAGCCACCTGGCAGCATGATGGGGATCCGTTGATGTTATGTTATGTTTTGTGTTGTGTTAAGTGAAATTAAACTTACAACTTTCCTTGTTGCAACCTCACAGCCTTATTGTAAGCCGAGTATCTCAAAACATACATGTATGTATCTCCCTAGGTAGGTACATATATAAAATAAGGTAGGTAAGACTAGTTACATTGTCCATGCAGGTACGTTATTATGTAAACCAATTGTGCTTGACCTAATGTTGCTTACATGTAGTTTTGGAAGCTAGCTACATGAGTACGTATAACAAAGTTGTTGGTTCTATTTTGGTAGAATAATACTCTAAGTCCATACCCTCTTAGGCCAGATCACTGCCCAAGAAATATTATAACAATCTTCTAGAATCCACGGACCCATATGGGTTTATAGACGGGGGCGGTGTCTAGGAAAGAATGAGTAATGAGGATGTGGGCGTACCTAGTATACTATGAGTACTTGGCCAGAAAAGAAAGAGGCTTCATCAGGCTAAGTTCTAGTTAAGCTCTGAGCTCGGAACAATTCTCTTAGCTCCTTGACTCACTGCGTGCAAAGATCTACGGGGTACTTTGGGCGTTGATGTATCCTCCCCCTTTTGTCTACCTAAAGACAAGCTCAGCCTAGACCATTTCCCTTCGGCTCGGAACGGACATGAGCATCTCGATTTATTACTAATTCCATCTCTCACCTTTAAATACTACAGGGGTTCAAACATGGGTTCAAACGTTTATACCTATATAACATTTTCGTTAATATTTCAGGTGTATACACTGATACTTTGTACCATTTCTTCCTGGATCAACTTAGTTACTAACTCTCTTCAACAAGCTAAACATAATAATTCCTTCATTTTTACTTCTACTACTTCCCCATCATTTCTTACAGAATTGTTTGCTTCCGTACATTTTTAAACTCGACGACAATTACCTTCTCGAATCCACCTTAGACAAGGTCCGGTTGTTCTTTATAGATCCAATTACTTATCCAGACGTCTAAATCGTCTGTGCTTGTACTATATAGACCCTAGTATTGCATCACAATACTTCCCTTTTGGTAACTAATAAAGGACTCTGGGCACCCCTGATGGCTAGCCCGATCCATGATGCAACGGAACCTATTGCTGTAGTAGGCATTGGGTGTCGTTTTCCTGGTAGCGCCACATCTCCTTCAGAGCTATGGCAGATGCTCTGCCGTGGGGAAAGTGCCTGGTCTGAAATCCCCATGGACCGTCTTAATGTCTCTAGTTACTTCCACCCAAGCGGAAACCGAGAAGGCAGTGTATGTACTCCTTTGGAATCTTGTAGTCTAATAGTGGCTAAACCTCTGGTCTAGATTCCTTTCACAGCCGGCCATTTCCTGATTCAGGATGTCGGCGCGTTTGACAGCTCGGTAAGCCTTAGCCTATACGATTCAAAGAACGGAACCTTGCTAATATTCGTAGTTCTTTTCTATCCCAGCCGATGAAGCTAAGGCGATAGATCCGCAACAACGAATGCTTCTCGAGGTTGCTATAGAAGCTCTAGACAGCGGTATGAATGCTAGCATCCCTTCCTATTTAATGCCATGTTAACATGTGCTTTTAGCCGGAGTTGACCGCACGGCTTTGAAGAAGAGTGATACAGGAGTTTGGGTTGGCTCCTTCGTGAAAGGTATGTATGCATGAGATAAAAATGGTCCGATATCTTTGACGCTTCGCTCTAATAGTATTGTAGATTATGAGCAGATTGTCTTGCGTGATCCCGATAACTCCCCCAAATATGGGGCGACCGGCAATGGAATAGCAATCATGTCGAACCGTATTTCGTTCTTCTTAGACATCAACGGTCCAAGCATGACCATCGACACAGGGTGCAGTGCTAGCTTAGTTTGTGTTCACAATGCTTGTCAAAGCCTTCGTAATGGAGAGATCGACGTTGTAAGTTTACACGACCGTAGCATGCCGACGAGAAACCACTCACGTCCGTCTCAGATACATGACATGTTATCCCGTACGAATACTTCAGACGAACTGCTAACGACCTTGCTAGGGGCTCGCTGGCGGTGCCGGGTTGATCCTGACGCCTAATACTATGATGCCTATGACGGCGCTAAACTTCTTGAGCCCGGATGGTAAATGTTACACGTTTGATGCGCGTGCAAATGGCTATGGCCGGGGTGAAGGAATCGGTATCGTGGTAATGAAGCGTCTCTCAGATGCCATACGGGACAACGACAATATCCGTGCCGTAATTCGAGGTTCTAATGTTAACCAAGACGGGCGCACACCTGGTACGTATACTATTGGGTCTAATAGGGGTACCGCTAATTTTATCATAAGGTATTACTTTACCGAGCGCGGAGGCTCAGCTTCGTAATATAAGAACGGCGTACAAGAGAGCTGGTCTCCCTGCCGACAACACGGCCTATGTCGAATGCCACGGCACCGGTACACAGGCTGGCGATTGGAGAGAGTTGAAAGCAATTTCAGACGCGTTTTGTGCAGATCGTAGTCGGTTCAGTCAAGACAAACATTGGTCACCTCGAAGGATGCGCCGGAATTGCCGGGCTAGTTAAAGGGATCCTCGCCATTGAGAATGGAATGATCCCGCAGCATCTCAACTTCGAGGCACCTGGAAATCCAGCTATTGACTTCAACGGCTGGAAAGTCAAGGCAAGGAAATATACCAAAGCACAGATACGTCCTTTACTAATATTATACTATACCAGGTTCCGGTCGGTAATACTCCCTGGCCGACTGAAGGACTCAGGCGTGCGAGCGTTAACTGTTTTGGCTTTGGTGGGACGTAAGTAACTTCAACACCTATAATATCAGTCCATTGTGATTTGGATGTTTTTGCTTCAGTGCCAAGTGCTTGCTGTTATTATCTTCTAAGCGCTGCCTGCTCTTCGGAATCTTCCATACTTAATTCCATAATAAAATGCTAACTTCAGTACCAGAAACGCACATGTCATCCTCGATGACGCTGCTCACTACCTGGCTCAAAGGGAGCTCTCGGCACACCATAATACCATACTTCGTGATTGCACTCGGAACCTGCCAACCCTCAGCACCACGACGCATGACTGGGTTAGATCAGTACAGGGGGTGCCAATTCCTACCCGCGATTCGAAGACACATCTCTTCATTTTTTCGGCGCATGAGCAGAAGGTATTAACTCGAATGCTCAAAGACTACGCGTCTTACGCCGGAAGGCAACTTGAATCATCGTCTGGAAATATCATGGAAGATCTTGCGTACACTCTCGGTTGCCGGCGGACACAATTACAATGGAGGGCATCAGTCGTTGCGCGATCACCCGAAGAGCTCGTTCGGAAATTAGTTGACTTACCAATTAGCGATCTCATTAGGGCATCGGAGGACAGAAGCTCTATCAGACCAGCCTTTGTATTTGGTGGCCAAGGAGCACAATGGTTTTCTATGGGCAGAGAGCTTCTCGGATTTGACGCCTTCTTGCAATCGATCGAAGACGCAAGCTTGTATCTGCAGACTAAGCTGAACGCTCCTTTCAACCTTCTTGCAGAGCTTCTTAAGGATGAAAGCCACTCCCTGGTCAACCAACCCGAGATTTCCCAGCCAGCAACTACAGCAATACAAGTGGCCCTTGTAGATCTATTGATGAAATATTTCGGAGTTAGCCCAAACCATGTCTGTGGTCATTCTTCTGGCGAGATTGCAGCAGCTTACACTCTGGGGGCTCTCTCACGGGAGGACGTCTGGGAATTGGCCTTTCACCGGGGACGCTGCGCTGGAGCTATGCTGGCTTCGAACGACGAAGAACCTTTAAAGGGTAGCATGCTTGCTGTTGGCCTGTCGGCTTCCGAAGTACGGAAATACGTGGACCTAATCGGCAACGATAAAGTGGTGGTGGCTTGCATCAATAGTCCAGCTTCTGTGACGTTGTCTGGTGACGAAAGTGCGATCCAAGAGCTTCAGGGAGCTTTCCAAGCCGCAGGTGTCTTCAATCGACTTCTCGTTGTAGACATCGCATACCATTCGCACCACATGAAGCGTTGCGAAAACGCATATCTCCAATCGATCGCGCACATCAAACCGAAGAAGCCGAGGAATGGGACGACTACGCATCCTCATAATTTAGGAGAACTCGTCACGCCTAGTGACATCCGAGTAGGAACTAACTCCGTGTCTCTCAGTAACGACATCCCCATCATGTATTCATCCGTTACTGGACACGCCATTAATTGGGAGGACCTTTCTCCAGAGTATTGGGTAAGGAATATGGTGTCTCCGGTCCTTTTTGCTGACGCTATGCATCGGATGATGAGCGTCAAAAGTAGTGAGAAGCCAAGCTTCATCCTAGAAGTTGGACCGCACTCATCACTCCAAGGTCCTATAAGGCAGATCCTCGACGCCGAGGAAAAGCTTAGGCAACGGCCGGTTTATTCATCTGTGCTTCACAGGGGCAAAGACGCGGCCACGACTCTACTGGAAGCCACTGGGAAGCTCTGGGGCAATGGGTTTGACGTCGCCATGCCCTGGGTGGTTATGAGGAATGTGCAGACTGAGAGACCTAGGCTACTCGTCGATCTGCCAAAGTACCCTTGGAATCACGACAAGGTATATTGGCACGAGTCACACTTGTCGCTAGCCAATCGTTTCCAGGTTCATGGAAGATATGATCTCATCGGGCGACCAACAGCTGATTCTATTCCATTTCAACCACGATGGCGTGGCTTCTTCCGCGTCTCAGAGAACCCGTGGATCTTAGATCATCAAGTGCAGAAGACAATAATCTATCCAGCCGCCGGTATGGCTACTATGGTATTCGAAGCTGCTAAGCAACTGGCTTCGGAACAGGCTTCGGGCTACCAGATTACCAAGTTCAAAATTCAGAAAGCCATGATAATTCCGAGCACTCCACATGGGTTGGAATATGCTTTGAACCTCAACAAAAGGGATAGTCAAATGGCTGTAGCTCCTATAGGGAATGCCGGGTTTCCCTCATTAGCCACACCTTCAGTCTCTTTCGAGTTCTCTATATACTCCAAACAACTTGACAAGCCTTGGGAGGAACACGGCAGCGGGTATGTGACAATTCATTACCACACAACCCCTAATGAGGTCAATAGGTATTACCAGGCGTACCTCGACGCAAAGAAGGAGTGCGTTAACCCGGTTAATCCAAGACAGCTTTATGAGAGCCTAGATGTTATTGGCATGAATTATGGTCGGCTGTTCCAGAATATCGAATCTCTCCATAGACGGGACGGTGTTTGTGTCGGCACTATTCGTATTCCGGACACAAAATCTGTCATGCCCGCAAATTTTGAATATCCGCACGTTATTCACCCGACGACACTGGATTCGGTCTTCCAAACCGCCTTAAGTTTTGGGAACGGCCCGATGGTTCCCTCTTTTCTTGGAAGTCTCTATATATCAGCTAACTCTCCCATGCTCTCAGGGACTGGCAAACAACTTGCTGCTCATACTTGCGCAAAACTTAATGGACGACTTAGTGCATCCGCATCCTTTGTTGTTTCGGACCAGTCCTGGTTGGAAACATCTAGTGCTAATCCACTCGTGATAATTGAGGACATGACTTTTACCGCCTTGGACCGAAGCGCGACACAAGAACTCGGTTTCCTCCCGAATTATCGTAGTCTCTGTTCCGAGATTACTTGGGAGGAATTAAACATTTCGGAAAACTCCAACGAGCAGCACATTGAGCTGACCGACAGCCTACTTATCCTTATTCCTGTAAACGCCAGTCCAGATATCAGTGGGCTCCAAGCTGAGCTCTCTAAGAACTTGAACTGCCGGTTCCGAACATTAAGTAGCATCAAGGAGAACGAGATACTTCCAAGATACTGCATCTCCCTCTTGGAATTTGATGGACAAGCACTACTTTGGAAATGGACAGAACAGGAATTTCTTGCATTCCAGAATGTAGTTTCCGCCATGAAAGGAATCTTCTGGATCACTCGTGCTTCACAGCTCGAGGCTAAGAACCCGCAATCTTGTTTGGCGCAGGCTTTGGGACGGACTATACAATCAGAGTATCCTAAGAAGAAGTTAGTCACATTTGATGTAGGCATCGATCTAAGCTTCGCCTCTACCATGATGGTATCATTCACTCAGACACTCTTAAGATTGGTCGCGCGATCTTTCTTTGGACCTAACGTTGTAGGGCCTATTGAGACGGAATATATTGAACGTAATGGGCAGATCATGGTTCCAAGGCTGGTTCCCGTGAACTCGCTGAATTCTATGATTGAGCGTGGCTCTGCACCAGCAGAGCCAGACCAGCAGACGATGCCCAATCCGCATGAAAGGCCCCTCAAGCTCGAGGTTGGACAGGTAGGCGACACGGGAAGCTTATACTGGGGCGATGACCCTGACGCCAACCTTCCTCTGTCTCCGGGTGATGTAAGAGTCCGAGTGATTACAACTACACTTGGCGACCTGGACCGCGAAATTATGCATGGGCGCGTGGAGAAGGGCGACCTGGGAACAGACGTATACGGTGTAGTTGATCAGACCGGAGAGAACGTTACGAATGTTTCTCCGGGTGACCACGTTGTGGGGATTGCCCGTGGATCTTTACGAGACTTCGTTACATGTCATCGCCGACTCCTATATAAAGTACCGAACTACCAACCCGAACCTCAACCTATCCATCTACCGACAAGCTTCTCTATCGCTAGATATGCGCTTGGTAAGCTCAAGGCTGGGAATACTATCCTGATCCATGCTGGCGCGGGAACATTTGGCCAAACTGCGATTCAGCTTGCTAAATCTGCAGGAGCCGTGGTTTTCGCTAGCGCAGAGACTGACCATGAGCGTGGCCTTCTTAGCCATGTTTGGGGACTCCGGGAGGACTACATCCTCGACGCTAGAGTAGAAGCTTTTGCCGACACGATAATGCGTTTGACGGATAATGAAGGCGTAGACTTGATTTATGACCCAGTTGCAAGAAGCCGAGATTCGAATATCAGATGTGTTAAAGAAGGTGGGTTCTCTTAGTAAAATAGACGGCAAAGGAGATATATTTGCTAATGCTTTTATAGATGGCCGTGTGATCGGTTTCGCTGACAAACCTGATCGTATCGACATGACGACGTGCGAAACTGATGTTATCGGCAAGACATTTGGCTGCACTATCATAAATGTATCACATCTCATTAAATACCAACCGGACCGCCTTGGTGATGCTTTGACATCCATTTACCCCAAACTCTTATCCTGGCAGTTTAGGAGCTGGAGCCAAGCTCCGCAAGATGTATACGACTACTCCGACCTGGCGGCTGCTTTCGCAGCATTGGATTCAGACACAGTTGGCGCCCATATCTATTGCCGGCGACCCACATCGAAACCTATTCCAATCCTCCCACGAACTCCTCCTTCCATGAGCTCCTACTTACGCGGAGATGCCACCTATGTCCTGTCTGGTGGACTCGGCGGGCTCGGCATAGAGGTTGCTAAGTTGTTGGTGGCCAATGGTGCTGAGAACATCGCGTTCTTAGGACGATCCGGCGCGACGAACGACTTGGCTAAATCTTGCGTTAACCTTCTCCGCACGAAGCGGGTCAATGTGGGAGTTTTCAAGGTGGACGTCTGTAACATCGAAGCCCTTAGAAAGACTGTAAGCGAGATCCAGCAATCTATGCCTCCCGTGAAAGGTGTATTCCAATGTGCGGCAGTACTGCGCGACTCGGTCTTCGAAAATATGAAGTACGAAGACTGGCAATTGGCAACAAAGCCTAAGACAGTAGGTTCCTGGAACCTCCACCAGGCCTTTGGCAATGATCTAGACTTTTTCATCTTCCTGTCTAGCTCAGCCGGTGTTATCGGGAATCGCGGACAAGCGAACTACGCAACGGGCAATGCGTTCCAGGATTCGCTTGCCAGACATATCAAGACAATAAGTGAGGGCAAAGTGAACGCGGTATCGATTGATCTAGGCCCAGTCCTTGAAGCAGGAATGCTTGCTGATGACCCTGAGAGGCTGGATATGCTTAAAGCCAGCGGCTTCTTTGGAATCAGACTCGAGGATATCAAACGCATCATCGAGCGAGCGATCACCGGTTACATGGAAGACGGCCAGAGGATACCGGTGCAAGTTGTTACAGGAGTTGGAACTGGCGGGTTGATTCTGCAGAACAACCCGGTGGATCCTTACTGGACACGCACGGCTATGTTCACCCATCTTAACCAGGTAGACATGCCAGAAGGTTCGGAAGAGACTTCGGAAGAAGCTTCAGGCTCGCGGGAGGTAATGCAGAGACTATTAGCGCAGGCAACAGATGCAGAGGAGGCACAATGCATTGTTAGTAAGGGTCTTAGGGAGATGCTCTCGAAGAGCATGAATATGGACTCGGCAGACGTGGACGAGTCCAGACCTCCCAGCGCTTATGGTGTTGACTCGTTGGTGGCAGTAGGAGTTCGCAACTGGGTCTCTCGAGAGTGTGAGGCTGATGTGAGCATCTTTGAGGTGCTCAGCGAGACCAGCATCGGTGATCTCAGCGCCACAATTGTGCAACGGCGAGAAAAGGAGTAACAGAGGCTGAAGTGAGTGGTTGTGTGGTAGTACAGTTGCGTAATGAGGGGTCGATTGTGATTTTGCTTCAACGTGTTCATACTTTGCTACATCGTATATAATACCTCATCCGTATATAATGATACTATACTTCTCATCTACGAAGTTGCTGTTGTTAACGAGAAGCCTACCTGTTTGAGGTATATAGGTAGGTACCTATGTATCTCAGATGGATAGCACATGTCGGAATATGGGAGATGCCGGTGTCAGACGGGAGTTTATTCGCGGATGAAGGCGGTGACGTATAAATGGGTGACGACGCGATGCTGCAAGATAGATGCGCGTATGGTAACAATACATAGGGAATGGATGGCAAGGATATTACGTATATTGCTTAGCGGGGGATGACGAAGTACCTTTCTTACATATGTACCTCTGTACACTGTATATGAGGTACTTAAGGTACATATACCTTAGGTATATTCAGGTGGTACCTCTTTCTACGGAATACGACTGCGCGCATCGGATATAACACATAAGGCAGGCGCCCCTAATCAAGACCGTACCTACTTGGCCAAGACTTCCAAGCTTCTCGCTTACGGCTTCCTATTAGACTTTTGAATGGACCTTCTCACTTAGCAGTAGCGTTAAAAGGCCAGGTAAAGTTTAATAAAAGGCCAACCTATCCACTTTGCACGTGATGTAGCCATTATAAGCCATTAAAAGCCACCACGTACGGCCATGCAAAAAATGGCCCGTTCGTTCCACCTTATATAAATGTTCCACTTATATTATAACCATATAATTTTTATTAAAATAATAAAATAAAATAAAATAAAATAAAAATTTACATAAATTTATTATATTTTTTTAACTTTTTATAACGTTTAAATATATTTTATAAAATTATAAAAATTAAATTTAAAATTATATTTTTAATTACATTTAAATAAATATTTACTTAAATTACGTTATTAATATGTAAAGTACGGGTGGTAATGTATATTTAAAAAAAAATAAAACATAAATGAAATTATTACGATAATTATTATTATATTAATGTAAAAATTACAAATTATGTATGTAAATGTTATTTAAAAAAAATTACTTTTTATATAAAAAATAATTACGTGTTATTACGTGATTATTTTTACGTAATAATATTTTATTATATATATAATTTAAACTTAAATTTTTATCATTTTTTTATTTAAATAATAATATTTTTTAAAAAAAAATTAATTAAAATTTCGTAAAGTTATATTAATATATAAACTTTACCCGACTTTTAAAAAAGTTATTATATTAGGCCAAATTAAGGATATTTCTTAATTAAGCAACTCGTTTGTGCACCCACTAGTGCCTTTTAGTTTATGGGTCCCAGGTATTGTAATAGGCTAAAATATGGGGCTAAGGTTTTAGCTGCATAACTAGTGTTAAGCTAGTTTCAATTTGGAAATTTTAAGTGGTACGTACCTTTGATAAGAGATAAGACCTTTGATAAGCCGATAAGAGGATAAGGGTGGCCTGTGCACGAGGTTTAGGCTAAAGGTTTAACCAATCACATTAGGTGGCCATATGCCAATACAAGGCCACATACAGGTCACATGTTCTTAGTGCAAAACTAAACCATTTCGGGACAACACCACATGACTTAAGTCTACAGGAAGCCGGGTTCGAATCCCACACGTTCCTTTTTTTCTTATTTTAACAAAAGATAGACGATAATACAATACATAGCCAGAGACATAGCCAGAGCATCGTGCCACCGCCGGGCCGCGCGAGGGAAGGCGCGAGGGGGGCGCGAGGCGCGCGTCAGCGCGCCGAGCGCCCCCCGAGCGCCCCCGAGCGCGGTCTGGCGTGGTGGCACGTGACCCTGTGGGATGAGCGGCTAAATTTCGGAAAAAACGATATAAGGGGATGGGATGACATAAGGGGGGATGACATAAGGGGATGACATACGGGATGACATAAGCATGAGCTTCGCTAAAAGTCGGGCTCTTGTGGTCCCCACAGGGGGGGCCCTCGGTTTTTAAAAATAAAAATATATGGTTATAATATAAATATAGTGGCTATGCGTTGGCTGTGGTGGCTTACATCACGTACAAAGTGGATGGGTTGGCCTTTTATTAAACTTTACCTGGTCTTTTAACGTTACTGCTCACTTAGGCTCACTTAGGTGGGTTTAATACTACTTCTTGACCCAAGTTCATTAAACATCAGTCCGATTAAGTCTGATTACACATTAACAACAAAAAGCCCATAGGCGATGTGAATTCGCTTGGTGGCTCATCAACAACTCGTGATGAATCTCTTTAATTCATCCGCTCCTTTCTTTTTGGTTCCTTTTGTCTTTTTATTCCTCGTCGCCTCTCCCAGTCTTCTATTTGTACCTATTAACAATAGAGGCAGAGAGAAGTAGAGTGTACCGGCAAGTTGATTGTTCGAGACCTTCGTTATCTCCTCTCTTGACGTTTGACGATTAGCGGCACGTCACTCAACCATACTTGAATATCTGATTGCGTACGCAATATACTTGTACCGACCTATCGGATATCAATTCCCCCTTTCTTCTCTGTATTACTTAGTTCTTCTGCGTCTGTGTGTACCTATCTCGTCAACTTATCGACTTGTTAGCCGTCAATTGACTTGAACCGGATCATCGGCGCGTGGCGACCAGTCATAAAACTAGGCCCCGGCTAGCTTCTTACCTAGATCAGCTTGGTGGATCGTACCCTTGGACCGGGTTGCCTGGGATCTGCCTAGGACCTGTCTGGATCTGCCTACCTCTCTGCCTTGATAATAGTGTAGGTATCTTGCGTCTAACGTCTATTCCTTCTCACCTCCTAAGCCGGTGTTTTCTTTGCTTCGAGTAGTTGTCGTGTCCGTTCGCTATGAGGTTCCTTTCAGCTCTCGCTACCGCGTCCATCGCGTCTATCGCGGTGGCTACCGACAATACAAATTCCCCAAAAGTCATCCCCGTCAGCTTTGGCAGATCGACGAACAGACAGCCCGCGCTCCATAGACGTGCCGGTACCTATTCGCAAGAACTGAACAACAACTTAACCGGTGGTGGTTACTACGCTCAAGTCACCGTGGGAACACCTCCTCAAACTGTCGACTTAGTTGTCGATACTGGGAGTAGCGATGTCTGGATATTAGATAGCCGCGCGAACCTCTGTCGTTCCAAGACAATGCAGAACTACTACGGATACTGTTTATCCACGTATGATCCTTCTAAGAGTTCGACCTACTCTATCGTTTCTCAAGACGAATTCAGCATTCGCTATGTCGACGGTTCAGGGGCCGAAGGCGACTACATTCGGGACACCTTCAGCATTGGTGGAGCTGACATCAAAAAATTACAGATGGGCCTAGCCGAGAATTCCACCATTAACTCAGGCCTTTTGGGTATAGGGTTCGCTGCTAACGTTGCCTCCCGGACGCCGTATCCAAACATTATGAGTTTGTTTGAAGATCAAGATCTGATTGCTATCCAAGCTTATAGCTTGTATCTGGTATGTGGTTCCCCCTTAATTCCCAAGTACGCCAACGGCTTGTGTCGGGTGGTTTAAAGACTGCTCTAGTAGACTAATCATCATTATAGGATGATCTATACGCCGAGACTGGAACAATCCTATTTGGCGGCTTAGATACTCAGAAATTTATCGGCAAGCTTAAGATCGTCGATATTGAACCGGACCGCACCGGCAATTACTCCTCCTTCACCGTCCCGCTCTCATCTTTGACCACGACCGCCGACAATGGCACAATAACTAACTACACCCGATCTACCGTCTCGGTCATCCTCGATTCAGGTACTACTCTGACTTATGTTCCCTACACTATGGCGAACCGCATCTTTCGCGCCTTTGGTGCCGTAGACGACACCTCTGGAACAGGACTTGTCTACATTAACTGCGAACATCTGGACAACAAGAATTTCACTTTTGATTTCCAGTTCGGCGGCAATGACGGCCCTATCATCCAGGTCCCCATTGATGAGATGGTCTTGGATAATGTAAAGCAATACATCGAACTGGGACTAGATGTACCGTCTCTACCTTTCGATAATGTCTGCAGTTTTGGTCTGCAGGGGAGTTCGGACTATTATCTGCTAGGTGATACGTTCTTACGTTCTGCCTACGTAGTCTACGACCTTACCAACAAGAAGATCGGTCTCGCTCAGGCCAATCTTAATAGCACTGAGAGTAAAATTGTGGAGATCACCAAGTCTGGTATTCCCGACGCTAGTGGTGTCGCTTCCCAGGTCATCGCAACACAGACAGCTGGGAGTGGTAATTCGTCTTCCGGGACCTCTTCAGACACGCCTGGTAGTGAGACCAGTGAGGGAGCCAGTTCTAGAGTTGTGCCTGCACCCAGCTGGGAGGTTCTAGTTATGGTCAGTATGGCAAGTCTGAGCGGCTTAATGGGTGCTGGGCTAGTCATGTTATAGACGGGATAATTAATTACCACAACACGGCAAAACATACTTTATCTACCTAGGTATAGAGATTTGCTTAGAGGAACAGAGGCTTGATGAGCGTTGAACCTAGCAGAAGTCATGATACCCCAGAGATGTGTAGAAACAGACGGGTTCACGTTGTACTATAGACTTTCTTACATAGGTACTCTTAAACGAGTATCTTTATTTTTGCCCTTAACAGTGTTGACGCCGAGATGGTGACTTCCTGTATATACATAATAATAGGTTGAGCGATGAAATATATATTAATTGACCAGAGCTGTAATGAGGCTCATACTCCATTCCCATGACTATAAGTGTATACACGTGTTAATAGGTATCCCCCAAAGGATAAATTCTCTAGTTATCAGGAACCTAGGTAGGCATGTATAGAACTTTTCATTCCGTAAACAATAGGCAACATTGAACGTAAAATAAACTTGTTGATGTCAACATCAAGCAACACGTAGCGGACAATCGGGAGCAATGGCGTCTATTGATATAGCCATTAATGTCCTTAAAATGAGCTGATACGCTCGACCTAAAAACTGCTCGAGATCAACCTTAATACTTAGTAATACATAGTAACGCACTGAAGGGAAGACCCAACAGCACAGAAACAGAATGCGCTAATTCATCTTTTCGTAGCGCTCTCTTGCTTTGTCCTTGGCCTTCGAGACAAAGTCCGAGTAATCATTTTTCGTAGCTCGAGCAGCCTCTTCGGCAGCATCTCCAAGCTTGCCGCCCTCGGCTCCAAGACCCACCCCAGGAGTATAGGCCGTGGTTTCGATGATAGCGGTTCGCCCACCCCCTTCGGCTCCGAGACCTTCGCCGGTGCTCCATCCCATTTTGGCCAGCAATCCCGCACCTTTGGATACCGCAGGCTTCGCGGGCGGTGCTTCCGCAGCTGGTCCTGCGTCTTTGGTTGTCTGGGGCTGCTTTCTGGGAAGGTGAGGCTTCGGTTTGCTAGGTTGATTGTGCGCCATTCGCCGCTCCTTAGCTCGATCCCGGTAGCTAGATACTGGCTCTTTACCGAGCACCTTCAAATCTGTAGTTGCCTTAGTAATTGCTGCATCATTGTCGAGATTAGCTTTATGCATGTCGCTCATTTGCTCATGTCGGCGGAGCGAAGGCTCGTTCTTGAACTTCCGTCTACAGAGCAGACAACACATTTGATCAAGATCAGCATACGACACGAAGGCCGTTGATGTTGAGGCCGGAGTGCTCAGAATTGCAGGGCCAATAGCATTAGAACCAGTCACGGGCGCCTTAACTTCGACAGGCTCCGCACCATTGCTCGACTCCTTCGGTCCGTGAAGCTCGGCATGCTTGTTTGCCCACATCTGTAGTTGAGGAGCCATCGCAATGACTTTCTTCCCATTGGGCGCGGCAAGGTCCTTCTCTGCTTTTCTCTTCTTGGAGTCCTTGCCTGGTGCTCGATCGGCGTCATCCTTAAGTTGCTCTATGCCAGACGGCTTGTCCTCATATAGAGTTTCGTTGAAGATCGTAAGCTCGTTAGCATACACCGACGGGTTCCAATATACCAATCTTAGAGACTGGTTATGGGTTGCCGCGAAAGTGAACTTGCGATCCTCGCCTTGTATCGGATGTAGAACGGGTATAAAGACGCCGGAATGGATGAACGCGATAGAAGCAGGCTTCGAGGCAATCGTAAACTGAGGGGAAGCATTGTACTTGGCCATAGCGGCTCGAGCATCGTCCAGGGTTGAGAATTCGGCAAACCCATAATTACAACTGATATCCGAGTATTTGTCCCGTATCATAAAGACGCGTACCAGCGAGCCAGGCTTGGCTCCCAACCCGCTAGTATTGCCAATTGGAGCTGTACTTTTGAGTTTGTTAGGGGCGCTGGATGATTGCTTAGGCTCTTCATCCTTAGTCACATAGAGCTTCTTAATGTCATTGGCCAAAGTAGTCTCAGCGACAGAAGAAGCCAATTCGCGAATGACGATGAATTGGGATGGTGTTTGTTGTGGACATTCATCGCTTTTACCATCGAGTTTCATATCGGCGGTATTCTCCGCTGATGCCAATAGTTAGCTTTATCGAGGGCATGGCAATGCTCTTGTAAGTGTGGCTTACATGTCCTGGGTGCTTTGCATTGTTTGCAAGTTGCTCGGCGGGAAAAGTTCTCGAAATGACACTGCCCACCCGAAGTTAGGTAAATTGGGGGGACGGCATGAGCGGGGATTTGGGATTTACCATTGTGCATTTCCAATCGTCCGGATTTGCGATATGCCGCCGTTCTCGACTATATTCTATAGGTATACGAATAGAGGAACCGTGAGGGTTGGCGATATCAAGAGCAGGGTAGTTTCTCTCGTAGAAGCCGATAGCATCGTCTTCGGACCTAAACTCGGCGAATGCGTACAATCGACGATTGCCTATTGCGTTTAGTGGCGGTTCAGTATTTAGAAACAACGAAACCATACCGCTTCTATCATCTGACTTGATACGGATTTCAACAAGGCCGGTAGCTCCCATATCCCGCATGGTAGAATCGATCTACTAAGGATTTAGTATGCCGAAGAAATGGACGAGATGCAGCAGGAATACCTCTTTTGTGCTCATCCTGTCAGGGATATCATCCAACTTCAGAGTATGGTAGGGCCGTCCAGATCTAGGCCGGCGGCTATCGTGGTAATAACTATCATCACCAGAATCAAAAGGCGAGGAACCGCCTGAGTTGGCGCGTCGGGGACTTCGATTATAACGTCCTCGGGGATCGTCGTGATCTGTGTAATGTCGACCCCGACCGCGGTCGTACGGGGGCGAGTATTCGGGTTCGCGGTCGTAGGGCTCGCCGCTAGCTTTCACGGCGCGATCCAAGTAATTATTGCGGTATTCAGGAGAGGTATCTCGTCGATGAGGTGAATTGTGTCTTCGTCCGACAGGAGAGCGCCGGGTACGGTAGGATTCCTCCCCTCTTGGTCCCTTTGGAGGCGTCCTTCTAGGCGATCTAGAGGATTCTTTTCCTCACAGGGAAGTCAGCGCAAGCTCATTATTCATCTCTACAAGCGATCTTCCAGGCTATATCATTTTACCATGCCGCGAACGATAGTGGTGGTCCCTAGGAGCGGGCGATCTACGTCTGTGGTAGTCTCGCTCGTCGCGAGGCCGATGGTCGTAGTCGTCATACATGTCGATGTCGATATCGGCGTTATGCGCCCATTAGACTCAATAATGCGAAGGAAGGTTGGTTATACGCTGAACACGCGCGATTCATAAAACTAGATACTAATGAGATAAGAGGTTGAACGGTTGTAACCTTGCTGTTGAAGGTAAAGGGTAAAAGAGGTACCTAAAGGTCAGATGGTTGTGTTACGTAAGTGCCTAAGGTTACGCGCAGACGGTTCATTTTTTCGGCACGCAATAGAAGTTAAATCTTATCTTGCTTATCTAAACAACCCCAGATTCTAGAACAGATTTCTGGATTACGCAGTAGGTAGCTACTAAAATAGTAAGAAAATAGTAAAAGTATCAACGCAGGTTCAAGTCGATAAACCTCGAAATGCACGTAAGTACAGTAGATACTTAGATATTTATATTACAGTCCTTCGGTAAATATCTGGCACATCAGTCTTCCTTTCACTAGTTTCAATCTTCCTTGATTTAATATCTTTTCCCTTTCCTTGTCGCCAACCCTCGACTACCTATACGAAGAAGATGGACCTCGAAACAACTGAACTCAAAGAAGATGCCTGCTACGTCGCACTTACCCACGACTATCTCAACGTGAATAGTGTGATGGATAGGGTTCGTAGCCCTCAAGCAGGTGCAATAGTCATGTTTGCGGGTCAGTCAGTCACACTACACCGTCTTACCATCTCGCAAGGTAATCATTATTAATACTTTGAGCCTATATCCTCATGCTTTTGTAGGCACTACTCGTGATAATTTTGGCGGAAAGCCGGTGAAGGAGCTCCGATACTCTGCTTACAACCCGCTGGCCTTGCGCACTATGCTGTCCATATGCAAAGAAATCCATACCGAGTATGGCCTCATAGCAATAGCCATGGTTCATCGGCTTGGAACCGTACCCATCGGGGAGGAGAGTATACTCATAGCAGTATCTGCCCCGCATAGACAGGCTGCGTGGCGAGCTGGTGAACGAGCCCTTGAAGACTGCAAAGAACGTGTTGAAGTCTGGAAGAGGGAAGAGTTTGAAGGCGAAGACGGCGTTTGGAGAGCCAATAGGGACGGCGCAAAAGGAACATTTACATCTTGATTCGCTATCCTACGTCTGCTTACACGGTTACACCAACATCGAACCTAACAACCTGAGGTTTATGGAACCTATCTACAGGGATACCCTAGGATGGTGTCTTATCTGTCTGCTGAGAACTTAGTATCGAAACGCATTCAATTCGACTTACACCCTATGATCCACTACTCAACCCAAAGCCACATATACATAGTATGTGTGTGCGGCATACCGGATATTATATATTAGGTACCTAAGGCCCCTATTTCAAGCCCTATATTGATTATTTCCCTAGAACGATGCTTTAAAAAATATCGTACCATTGTTACTAACTGAGCACATCGAGATTGCCGGTTCTAAATGGGACGAAAATAACAATAAGTTGACCCGTTCATTAACCGGTTAAATGGCTGTTGTTGAGCCAAGGAGTAGCAAGGGGGCCTCGATTTTTGTATATAATCGAGATGGTGTGTTCAGGAGACACTAGAGTGTTATTTTCGTATCTGTCATCTTATGCGGATCTTTTCTGCTTTTTCTCGTTATCTGGACAGAATAAGAAAAAAAATCTATTACCTGACTACATACAACCTGCGTTGTATCACGAGACTACATGTAGACGGGCGTTTGGTCTGTTGCGGTTTAGATTAATGCAGGTGTGTATGTGACCGGGAACGGAGCATAGAACATCGCGAATCTGCCAAGCCATAAGGTACATCCATATGTTACTGAGGTGCATCATGTAAGCAGTACCTAGGTACCTACTTACATGCAGGTGTAAGTCTGCATGGTACTCTTATCTCTTTCAATGGCAACTCTGATTGGACTTCTAAAACTGCAACTCTTCAACTCAAGGTTGCATGCAGAGTCTCAATACAATACAATCGGTGAAGATTGGCTTTACGATGTACATACCTAAGGAGTGATCAACCATGGACCATAGTGCAGCACTCCCCAGTCTAGAGCTTTCTGCTGTTGAATACCTATTCTGTCGACTATTCTATCTAGCCTTCATATAATACCGCCATGGGAAACATATCAATCGGCTCGGCCTAGATGTTACGGCAATGGCAATGCATACAAGCTACTTAGCTGCACGTTCCAACGCCATGTAGAAATGAGCCTCGCACCCTTTCAGCCCTTTTCTGGGGTTGGTCTTGGCGCAATCCACCCATGAATTCAAGCTGCTATGTACCTCACGACGAGTCTATAGAGACACGTCATATCTCTACAGCTTCCTAATTCCACTACGCTAGGTACATGTAGGGTATCGGCCGTAGTATATACGGCATATCTAGCGCCTTCGCCTATCTTGCTATTCCCGTTGGTATGGGCAATGCCCCAAGCACTCGGTCGGGTACGGCTGTTTGTGGCGTTTTCGATACCTACCTCTCTTCCTCGAGCGATTAATGGCTTATAGTCCAAGGTGGCGTATCTTGTGCGACACCGACTAACTTCCTTCGACGTTAAAGATAAGAATATGAAACATGGATTTCTCGTTGAAGTTATCTCCCACATTATGCCGATTGGGCACCTCGCTTGTTGGTTATCACCTACCTATCATAATTAAGAAAACTTTCCTTGCTTGCTTACGTCACATTTTTTCGGAGGAAAGTTTTCGCTTCTAAATTCGAACCGGGGGGGGGAGGGCTCGAAATTCAGAAGCACGGACCAGTACGCAGTAAAACTGATAAGATAAAAATTTGACCAATCAGGTCGTTTGGTTAATTGGGCTGAAAGGATGCACCCAATCAAATCACTTAGTTTTAAGCACTGACCAGTACGCAGTTTAATTGATTAGATAACGGATAAGATAGCTGATAAGATAAGACATTTAGCCAATAGGCGTTTGCCCGTAGCAAAAAGATGGGGTGGTGGCGAGGCTAGATTTCGAGAAAACACGCTAGCAAGGCAAAAAAGGTCAAGCAACCAATCAGACAAAGGGCACGCACCTTGCCGGAAGCCTCGGATTCACGGCTTGGTAGGCAAGCCAATTAAATCAATTGCAACCCCAATTTGGTGTTACCCACACTCTTAAGCTTTAACTTACATAATCGCTTTTGATTGGCTAGCAATAGCTCATACACAACACCTCCCTTTTACCTGAGATTCGCCCTTTTTTTACCTTTTACACCTTTTTACCCAACCTACTTCAACACCATACATATATCGCTTGCCTATTAATATTACGATATCGTGAGCTTCACTTTTGGTTGCTATCGCTGGCGCTTTTGCCAGGTATGTATTGACATTATTACCCTTTTTTCAACTGTTTCAACACCATACACGTATCGCTAACCTATTAACATCACAGTATCGTAAGCTTCACTTTCGCTACTATTGCTAGCGTCATTTTCAGGTACGTATTGATTTTTTACATTTTTTTCAACACCATACACGTATCGCTTACCTATTAATATCACGATATCGTGAGCTTCATTTTTGCTAATTTAATCCCCAGCTAACTCATTTGCTAATTTAATCTCTTAGCAGCTTATATATACAATAACCACCTTTTTAACATTCGGCCTCTTTTTCCTTTTATATCTTTTTACTCACCACCACACACACATCGTTTGCCTGCTAATATCACAATATCGTGAGCTTCACTTTTACTAATTTAACCCCTAGCTAATTCGTGTGCTAATCCAATCATTAGCTGACTCGTCTACTAATCTAATCTCTTACCACCATACACACATCGCTTAGCTACCAATATTACAATATCGTGAGCTTCACTTTTGCTGATTTAATCCCCAGTGGACTGATTTGCTAATCTACTAATCCAATCATCAGCTGACTGATTAATCTAATCAGTAGCTTATATATAATAACCTTCTTTTTAGCATTCAACCTCTTTTTCCTTCCTTTTACATCTTTCTACTCACCACCACACATATATCGCTTGCCTACTAATATCACGGTATCGTGAGCCTCACTTTTGCCTGCCGTTGCAAGGCCTCGCACGAGGTTATTGAGAAGCAATTTTCAGGTATGCGCTGCCAGCTTAGCCCTATATCACGTGACTAGCTTGCTTATCTTATCTCTTACAGTTGACTAAATACGACGTTTCCGTTCATCTCGCTACTCGACACTCCTCTACTCCTACATCCTTTTTTCTAGCCTCTCAACACCACGAATCCCCTGTTCCGCTATTCAGAAGGCAGTATCGTGAGCCTCACTTTTGCTTCAATAAGGTCCCTCTGAGATGCCTGGTAAGCTAGCTGAACGCGTGCTGTAGATTGTAAGATAGAGGCCTGCCGCAGGCAATAGCCCGCTGCTAAGCGCCCCCCGGGAGGGCCGCCGGAGGCAACGGGGGGTACAGGGGGGTGTCCCCCTATATTAGAAATATTAATTTTATATATAGGGTAGCTACCCTCTACATATGTTGCTATCCTGTAGATCCTATTGGCCACATGCATAGTTACGGGATATGGCCACGTAGCCTTTTTATTATTACATATGTAGTATAGCTAAATATATTGCCTTTTTTACATGCACATATTGAATCTAAAATTGTAACGAAGTTATGATTTTCAAGTTATGACGAAAGAGTTTTCGTCCCTAAAATAGTGCTTGCTCGATTTTCACATTGTCTAGTTTCTTATAATACCTGATAACTAGTGAGTATCTTAGTATCCCTCCCTCTCAATACAAAGCATCTTCTAAGTACACACGCAGGGCTTAAAGGGGTAAGGTCTACGGACGGAAACCCGTCTTCTCAATTCTACTTCTACGGATGGCCCCACTCAGGATAATATGTAATGGCTAAGTATACCACCATGGTACAGCTCGTTGCGTTGCGGTTATCCATCCACTTGGAGTTATCCAATTTAGGCAGGTTACCCATGACTAGGGTATATGTATGCATACCCGTCTCCCATAACATCCAATCTCGAAAGGAGCAAAAAACTAGTTCCCCACGCCGGGGCTACCACTCGCCAGGTATCACAGCTCGTGGTCTCACCCAGCCCGGCTTCGACGACAGGTGGGAGAAACGATATTACCTAGGGTCCCACTCAAGTTCTGCTGAGAACATTGGTGACACATACCTACTCTCGCTTTTGAGCTGATCTACACCGGTATAAAGTAACATGCGACCCCTATTAGTCTCGGGTCTAGGCTCTGCCCTCTGCTCACTTCCCTCTTCTGTTGTGCTACGGTCAGGCCAAATATGAGCATTGGTTTCTGACATCATTATAACTCTTCCCCGGGCGTCGACATGGTTTTCAACTTTCGTAAGCGCGCTGTCGCCGAGGAGATTACTCCGGCCAGCACCTCTTCTAGCGAGGTCATAGAGGTCACTGGTGTTGAGGCACTAAATACTCTCAAGGGCTTCGAAGAACAGCACAAGCTTGATCCTAATTTACCTATTGAAGAGCTCAACGAGGTCGATACGGCTCTTGCTTCTGGCGATACCGAGAAGGGCGTCGAGATCGAGACGGCCCTGCTCGAAGAAAATAGTCCTTACCCCGAGGTAGGTCTTTACCCTGGCCGCCTACGACCTGCTAAGATATCTAAACGAGTGAAAAGGTGCGCGCCGCAGTAAGGAATTACGATGTCGACTTACCAGCTAATACAATTCGTGCCTGGGTAATCGGCTTGATTTTGTGCACCGTAGGCTCGGCCGTAAATATGCTCTTTTCCTTGAAGAATCCTACTATACAAATCACCACGTACGTCATCCAGTTGGTCGCGTACCCTATTGGGCTAGGATGGGACTTGATATTCCCCGACCGACAGTTTAATATATGGGGGATAAAGTTCAACTTCAAGCCGGGAAAGTTCAATTTCAAGGAGCATGTCATTATCGTCGCCATGTCGAATGTGAGTCTTAAAAATAAGTTTGAGTGGATGGAAGCTGAACCATGACTAGGCCGCTTATGGTGGAGGCTTTCTGTATGCCACCGACGTCCTGATCGCTCAGCAGGTCTTCTGTGAGTTGTGCCTCGAAGTACTGGCTCTACAACATAACTAATACTCAGAGAAAAGATAAGCAACACTTCGGCTGGGGCTTCCAAATCCTATTCGGCATCACTACGCTTTGCACTGGATACGGTCTGGCCGGATTAGCTAGACGCTTCCTCGTCTGGCCGGCTGCGATGATATGGCCTTCCGACCTCGTTAACGCTTCGTTGTTCTATGCTCTCCACGATCATTCTCCTTCCGATCCTGCTGAGACGAATGGCTGGAGAATCAGCCGGTATCGATGGTTCTTATACGTAATGATAGGCGGGTTCGTATGGTATTGGTTTCCAGGCTGGATTTTTCAAGGGTTATCTTACTTCACGTTCGTATGCTGGGCTGCCCCCAAGAACGTTGTTGTCAACAAGATCTTTGGGGGGTTGCACGGATATGGTCTCCTACCGACAACTCTAGACTGGACTGTCATTTCTGGCTATGCGCTATCTCCACTCATTCCGCCTTTCCACGCCGTAGCCAACGCCGTAGCGGGTGTGGTCATCTTCTGCATTTTTGTTTCTATGGGCCTGCATTTCTCTGGCACATGGTACGCCGACTACTTTGTTGTCCAGTCGTCCAGTGCCTTTGACAATACCGGTGCCGTCTACAACGTCTCGAGAATCTTGAACGACGATTTGACCTTCAATGAACAGAAGTACCACGATTATTCCCCCTTATTCCTCTCTACTCAGTTTGCCCTTACCTATGGGATGTCCTTCGCTGCCGTCGCCGCCGTAGTCGTTCATGTTGTTCTATATCACGGGAAGCAAGTCGTCTCGCAATTCAAGCTTGCCCGTAGGCAGGAGGATGACATCCACATGAAGCTAATGAGAAAGTACAAGGACGCCGAGGATTGGTGGTACCTTGCTCTCTTTGCTATAATGATTGGGTTGTCATTTGTTGTGTGCTGTGCTTGGCCTACAGGGTTTCCTGCCTGGGCTTATGTCGTCTGCATCTTAATCCCATTGGTATGGACAATCCCGATAGGCATCATTCAGGCCATCACAAATATTCAGCTCGGGCTGAACGTCTTAACCGAATTTGTCATTGGCTACATGTTGCCCGGTCATCCTCTAGCCATGATGATGTTTAAAAACTATGGTTATATCTGCATGCAACAAGCCCTTGTTAGTAGTATACTTCCTAAGTTTATTTTCGACTCACTTGACTACGTCTAGTAAATTCCAAATGCTAACTCTAGGCTATAGTACTTTGCACAGGATCTCAAGCTCGGTCACTATATGAAAGTGCCTCCCCGCGCTATGTTCTGGTCACAGCTGGCAGCTTCCCTATGGTCGGCCGTCGTCCAGATCGCTGTCATGAATTGGGCTCTGGCAACTATCCCGGATATATGCTCTGACGACCAGCCCGATAACTATGTCTGTCCGAATGGCAGAGTTTTCTATACGGCATCGATTATATGGGGTGCTATCGGCCCTGCGCGAAGTAAGTAAATTTCAACATCGCACAATTCTCTAAACATCCAGCCGTCATCGTCCTACGAGCAAGAATATTAATGCGTCCTAAAGTGTTTAGTGGTGATGCCATTTACTCATCGCTGCAGTGGTTCTGGCTCGTTGGCGCCGTTACTCCTATAATTACCTGGTTCTTAGCCCGTCGCGCTCCTAAGTCAATATTCCGCTTTATAAATATGCCGCTTATTTTCGGAGGTTCCGGTTGGATTCCACCTGCCACGGCATACACGTATCTCTGCTGGGGTACAGTCGGCTTCATATTCAATTACTACATTAAGCGAAGGTGGAATGGCTGGTGGATGCAGTATAATTATATCACGTCGGCAGGTTTAGACGTGGGCCTAGCGGTTTCGACTATTATCATCTTCTTCACGCTCTATCTCACCTCTGCTAAGTTACCTAAGTGGTACGGGAATTATGATGTGTTTGATACACTTGACCAGACTGGGTTGGCAATCAAGAGCTTTGTTGCCGATGGAGAAACATTTGGGCCAGAGACCTGGGCCTAACCCATACGTATTAGTATCTAACTAGCGTATTTATATGATGATAATTGATTTAATGATGACCAGATCTTTCAGGTTTCTTAGAACCGAAATCTGATGAAGTCGCCGTGAGGTGGAACCCCTGAACATAAGGGGCTAATGATATAAAACCCAACTCTGGTCAGTATATGGTGGCATAAGAAATCTGCATTCAGGGACTATGGAGATATTATCATAAACTTATTTAATCCATGAGGTATATGAGCAAGCGCAAAGCTCAAAGTCTAAGGACTGTAAATGTGGGAAGTCCGCTTCACGTTATCAGCATCCCGTCAACCCCGACAACACTGCCATTCATATATCTAGCCTCGTCACTCATCAAGAAGGCGACAACCTAAATGATCTACTGTTAGATTTCGCACAGTAACGTAGCCCTTTAGAATGGTAGTAGTATAATATCAAATACTTACGCCTGCAATATCCTCCGGCGTGCCCATCCTTCCCAGAGCATTACCCTGCTCCATACGCCGTCTTGCCTCGGGCGTTCCCCTAACTATTCCCGCATTGGTCGGGGTGTTAATGTATCCCGGCGCGACAATATTCACCCGGATGCCTTTTGGACCTAGTTCAAGCGCCATGCACTTACTGAAGCCGATGACGCCGAACTTGGTCGCGCAGTACACGGCTGTTCCCGCGTCGGGATTCCATCCGGAGATAGAACTTACGTTGACGTAGCTGCCACCCGGAGCTATCATGTGCGGGATAGTGGCTTTGGTCACGTTGAACATGCCCTTTAGGTTGACGCTGACGAGTTTGTCGAAATATGCCTCGCTTGTTTCTGTCAGGGACATGGCGGTTGGGTTGACGCCGGCGCAGTTGAATACGTGGTCGATGTGCCCGTACTTAGTCACGACTTGGGCTACGCGTTCTTCTACATCGGCGGAGTTGGATACATCAAGAGTATGAGCAGTGTGATGCTCTGAATTGCTACCGCCTGAACAGAGCGTAAGGGTCTCAGCTAGTGCAGGCTCATTGACATCCGTGATAGCGAGAATAGCACCCAGGCTATTTAATTTAATTGCTGTGCCTCGTCTAAAGAACGAATGTAAATGCGTGAGCTATAGAATGGCCGCTTGGCAGAGTCTAGGTGAGAGATAGATATAGTACAACTTACCCAATACCGCTCGCCGCGCCGGTGAGGAGGATCACTTTACCGGAAAGATTCGAAGACATGGTGAGAATGTAGTATTGAATATAACACGCTATTTCGAAGATGAACTTTAATGTATCTATTTTCTAAAGACTTACAAGTCTACTACACTATAACACTCCCCCACTTATGTACTGCTCCCCACCCGAGCTCGGAGGACGTCTGCTTCTCGGTGCTATGATACGGAGGACTTCTGTTTATTAGATAGGGGGGTCATTGGTATCCTACGCTCCGATGATAAAGGAGAGTCGGACTAAAGAATTATGTATAATGCTTGTATTTAAGCCTAGTGGCGAGCAAAAGCGAATAGAATTTATTTAATTCCCGTTAGCTCAAAATCTTATCTCGACGTTACAAACACATTGCCAAGAGTGGGAGGTGGGAGTCAAGCCACACAACTAAAAAAAAAGAAAAAAAAAGACATTTTCATGGGGAAGTAGAGTTATTGTATTGTTCCCTAGGACCTCTCATACATATGTTATCCGACCATATTCCCTTCGCGGCCCGAAATGAGCCTGCGAAACCGAAACCGAAACCGAAACCGAAACCTCTCCCTATCCATCACATACACATGATTGTAGATTTATTCCCCTGGCCTTGTTTCAACTCCATAAGCCTGTCGGATACCGATAGAAAAGCAAAAAGTCTATAGGCTCGAGGGCTCATTCTGCGTAGATGGGTACGAGTAAAACTGACGCCAGGGTATAATATAAGCTGAAAAATGCACCGAACTCCATGCCCGTTTTTAAAGCCAAAAATCGCCAAAGAAGGAGAGAAGCGTCACTGAAGCGCAGCCTCTTTATTCGTAAAATCGTTCGTCCCATTCGTGTTCCAGTACCTCGAGCGGAAGAGGCCACCAGGACATCAAGGGACCCTCAATGTTGGAGACGTGCTGATGTTGCGACGTCTTCTTAGGGGCCTTGTATTCGACCGCCTCCTCCTCGATCCATTCGTGCTCCATGAGCTCCTCCGAGGCGGGCCACCATGACATCAGCGGCCCCGAGATGTTGGAGATGTGGTGTTCCTCCGGTGTAGCTATGCGGACCTGCTTCGGCCGGGTGTCTAGTTCGGACACGAGCGCCGCGGCATGCGACGTCTCCTCCTCCTGCCTGCCGAGAAAAACGGGAAATTGGAAGCCGTCTTCAAATCTTAGTGGACTCTTCCGGGAATAAGGATCCAGTGAGGATGGTAAGTACACACCTTCGTCGAAGTCGGACTCGCAGTCGCTGAGGACCGGGGTTTCGTTGGTCTCTGATTCGGGCGTCTGTGTACCCGATGGCAGGGACCCCAATGGTGTTGTGTAGCCATCACGGTAGACGTGGTTGACAATAACCTTGTCCTTGTGGCCGTTGCGGTGTAGGTGGTTCATATAGAGTAGATGTGAAAGGTCGTCCTCATTATAGATGGCGACCTGAGGGTCGGTCTTAGTGTCTTGTGGGACAGTGCTGGGTTCGACGTGAGCGACGACCTGAGTGGCAGCCATTTGCTCAAGCTGAAAGATATCACCCTGCATGATTGATGATTGTTTTGTAGATGCTTTGATCTGATTGATTGATCTGATAGATAGTAGTCGTTGATCTTGGATCTGATGTAGATTGATGGATGTGTAGCTAGATTATCTCCCAGGCTGATGTCCTATTTTATATACAGAGGCCAAGACTATATTATACACACATGCCACGATGAGTCGAGTGAAAAAAAAAAAACCAATTACAACCTATACGACCGTGATACTAGAACCATACTCGAACTATTAGATCCGAAGTATTCTCGTCTCATCAGGCCAAGCCTGACAGCTTGGACAGTTCCGTTACGCCTAGGCGGGTAACTCCCTCTGGCGAAAAATGAAAAGAAGGAGAAAAAAGCGGGTTTGCAGTGGCGTGTTCTTGAATCACTATGCTATTGATAATCGTATGACCAGGGGTCAGCCAGTCGAGCCAGCTGAGCCCTGCTACCTGTTGGAATGTTACGGGGTGGCCGTTAAGCGCCATCAAACCAAACTTGCGACCCGGCTTCACCCGACCAAGAAGAATTTCCAGGCCAGCCTGATCCACCGCCCAGGTCTTAGTAGAGAATTTTCTGAAGCTACGGGATGAATCCCGGTTTTACTTTAGACGACAGAAAATAATAGAGAGAATATTATAATTTTTTTTCTTTCTCAACTACCCTAACTACCAAGATGATGAATGGCCTTTAATTCTTACTATCCACATATTTCTACCACAACTGTAAAAAAAAAAAAAAAAATTCTTCTTGTTTTACCCGACCAGCAAAACCCGTCAGAGCTTAAGATTTTATAAATCCAGATCGCGTTTCGCCGTCTTCAGTTGCACATGTCATAGACAGAGCTCCGGGTACTCATCTCATCTACCCACTTCTCTATTACCTCTTATACCTATCGCATTGGTATTATTATTCTTTTAAGCATGCCTTTTTTAGTCATACAAGAAGTTCTGTTTATAAACGTATTAAAAATGTGTTCTCGGTTTTGCATTAATACGATACCGTAAACTTACCCGAATTTCCTGAAGAACTTCCTCCCGTACAACCTCGAAGTCCCTGTTAGCATCCACTCTAGTTATCTGCATGCCCGACTCTTCAAGGGCGACGAGCATTGCTTCGCTCTCCGCAATGGAACGCGTAATTCTCTCCCGCGCTCTCACCTCATTTGCGTCGTCCGGCCGCCCTGATGTCGAGGCCCGTCCAAGCACACGTACGAGCGAGACCTCGGGGGGACAGGTTAAGTAGAGTATGCAACGAGCCCGCGGCATCTGCGCTACCCATTCCGTTACATGCTGTTCTCGGCGCGGAAAGCCGTCCACGAGCCAAGCCAACTGCCCGTTCCGCACTACTCCGTCTTCGATCGTATTCCGGAGCAGTGTGACCGCGGAACGGGCAGGGATATTCGGTCTTTCGGTCCCTTCGCGCCGCGGGAAACTACTAACCCAAGAGCCAGGGATTCTATCCTCGTAACGAATCAAGTCACCATAGGATAGGTGAGTCAGACTAGAAAATGTCGTATTAAGGAATTTTGAAAGTGTACCTTTCCCTGTACCAGGTGCTCCCAATATGAATATGATAAGCGGTTGAGTAGAAGAACGTGATTTGTATAAGCCCGTTGATGCTTCCTGCACTACACTCGGGAATCGGTGGCTTATTACACCCCTTCTACTACCCCAACCAACTAAGTGGAAAGATAGAATGCTGCCGAGGTTGATTCTTGAAAGCAAGCGTCGAATCGCTGTAGCAAAGGCTTTGAACATTTTGATTACCTTCAAACGAAGTTATTAACCTATACCATATCGAGAGGACGTGCCAGGGGCCAGCCATTGTCTACATTCATACAGGCAACAATTGCCTTGGTGATTAAAAAGAACTTACTGTTATTTGAAAAGGTCGCTATTTGAAAATATTGTGTTATTCGAGAACGATAGTTATGAGTCGGATTGCCGAGTATAGTCTTGTGTCAAGTGCTTGAGGTGAAATCCAGGGGTTTTATACTTATTCTATAGAGCTGTGCTACCTGTGCGCCATACTCGTAGAATGTATGGATGTTTCTTGACTCGGATAGCTCGAAGTCGTCTCTCTATGCTTCATTTCTGTCTCACAAGCCAGTCCCCGACATGAAAAATCGCGAGGCTTCGCCCGCAGCCACCTACGCACGCGAACAAGTCCCGTAGCTGCTTGAATAAATCAAACGGCCCCCCTGAACTGAATGGAATTGCCCGTCTTAGTAATTCTACCAAAACAAACGGCTCACATTTTCGATTTTTTTTCACATTGGTTAGAGTGAGGCTGTCGAGCTTATCCATACACTCACTCATTTTGCTACTATTTGGGGGGTGATTCGCAGCAAACGCTCGAGAGCATGCTAGCAGCCGATACAATACTAGCCGGCTTACCCGTATTTATCCCGTCATTTGCTAGCTACTGTTATTTTCTGACTGATCATGTTATGGGTATCACCAAACATAGATTTAGAGGGAGAGTGACCGTGATTCCAAGATGATGAAGTTCTCTCTATGCTACCTGATTCCAAGGCACTCTCTTATAGGAAATATTATCCAAGTACCTAACGCTCTAGGTATGCTCTTACTAGGTACCTGCATTTTAATTCGCCTGCAAGTATGCGTGCTACCTGATTTGCTGAATGTGGCTCTACCCCTATTTACAGTCTCGTCTTTCTGTTACTTAGCCTGCCAGCCTCCTGCCTTCGCTGGCACTTTCGAAAATTGGTCCGAATCTGCCATACCGGAGACCTCCACGCCTCCTTGGCAACGTCCAGAAGCCTGTAAGTACACCGGCTCCCTCGGGAACCTGAAAAACTTTCGTCCGAGCGATTCTAGGTTGACCAGGACAAGATCGATCAAGGATATACACGGTCCGATTAACTACGCGCTTATTGATATTTTCAACACTCAGCCGCGACAAGTCTATTTTCCGGCCGGAGGCTGTCAAGAACTGGAAAATAGGTAATCATTAACGACCCCTGATTCGCGGTTAGAGTAAGTCAAGGGGTGGTCAGCTCACATTGATATACAGGATATGGTTCTGTCGGGTGCCTCCTATCTCCACTTGTGCTAACTTCTCGTCGGAAGGAATAGCTATTCTTCTTGCCCCTTTTACTCCGATACCGAGCGTCAGAAACTTTTCATCTTCGTAGATAAAGCTAATACCACAAATCTCGTTGGTAACCTGCCTAAAAGTGACTTCAATAGCTATGGCAGGATTTGGGCCACCATCTTCACGCGTCTCTTGTATAAACGCCCTCTGCACGACTGACCATGAAGGGAGTAGGTAGTCAGCTGAACCTATGAGTAGTTGTGTGTTAGGTACTTCTGTCTTTGGTGTATAGAAGATGCGAACATGGTCCCACTGTAGGAAAAATATGTTAGTATAATTTATACTAGTTAGAGAATAAAACGCCGTCTTAGGGGCGGCTAGGTTGCATGAGCTCCCAAAGAGCAACTTATGTGCATATAAGAAGAAGAAGCCCAGGAGTAGGTGTAGGGGAAATAACATCAGAAACACGTACTTCATGATTATAACCCCAGAGGATGCCGCTCTTTACTTTCTAGTTAGTCACACACGTCGCCTCTAGGTAGTATTTACAGTTAAACTAACCAGAGTTTCATACGGGTTCTCTCGATACTCTAGACATATTTCCCCGCCATTATGGTGTTCTAGAAATTCCTTGCTGACACCACGGGCGGTTACTATTCTCAGCCTCCTGAGCGGGCCATATTTGACTCGATTATAGTGATTTGTGTAATCGTGCCATGTTATCACTTCCGATATCCGGTCACCTGGAGTGATGTCAATGGTACCTAACTCGTTTACCCATTGTCCCACGATGACTGGTATAGTAGAATTATAGTATTCGAGCCAGAGACCTGTGATATGTCTTGGCGAACTTATTTCCTTTATATTGCCCACTGAAACACGGATTCTCCGAAGGCGTGAAAAGTCTGCGGTGGTGATGGCAAAACCTCCGGGATATGCTAACATGTCCTGAGCTGAATCTAATGTCTCTGCGGTGATAGGAATGGAGTGTGGAATGCCCGAATGCTCTAGTAGAGGTGGTTGCGAGTCCGTATTTATAATCTGACATCGTGCAGAGAAATCTAGGAAGTGTCCCAAGGGTGACTTGAGGTGACGCGTTTAGTTAGGGGCAAGCAATACAATTTAGTGGCGCATCTCTTACATGGATCTTTGCATAGAATGCCGTGAAATGCATCCCAGGTTCAGCTTGTAGCACATAGCTCTTCTCTTCGGTTTCTTCTCTGGATTCTTTACCGTAGAGGTGAAACTGATTCTCTCTTCCTAGGTTGGTGGTAACCTAATACAAAGATAAGTTCGTAAGTAATTTCCCAATTCTTTAGCGAGCACTACCGTTGTACGTCTTCCATCTGGAAAGAATAGAGAGGGGAAATGGGTGGATCATACCGTGATGGCCTGGATGGTGTACGGAAAATAGTAGGCGGTGATCTTGGTTATAACCTCACCGCCCGGGCCGTCAATTGGGAAGCATTGTCGAATTGCTGGCGTGTCAATTATTTCGTCTACACTATTCCTGAAGTTCTTGCGTCCATAGAAGCGCTCACTCCCATCACTATAAATGAATGAAATACCTGTGAATACTGAGGGGTATTTCCCTATTAATACATCGATCCTGACCAGTGATTGTAGTAGCTTTCCATCAGTTCCACCGAAGTCCATGTTGAGACATAAGTTGAAGTGTTGTGTAATGAAGGCAGCAGGAAAATGCCACGTTGGATGGATGGTCGGAATGCTTGGATTCCATATTTCTCCGGGGCGCCAATCCCAGTCTGCAACTGGCATTTTTCTTCTGTCAACAAAAGCCCGTGACGCTGAGGCTGGCTGTTCTATAAGTGAGATAGAGATAATTTTGCAGGCCTGTAATGAGAATTAGCTCTCTCGTGCATTATTTTAATCTCGTTTAACCCACGTCAAGCGCAAAGTGAAAGCCGACACACTGCATATTGTCTCCTGGTGTTAGTCTACATATCCCTCTCTGAGGGTCTGTAAGTTCCATGTCCCCTATCGAGACGGAATATGAGTTTTGAAACCCTCGAGTACGAAGACGTAATCCGACTAGACCTTTCGTCTCCATAACGGCCTCAATATACTCTACAGGATTCTGAGGCTCCAAAACTATTTCGTGTCCTTTACGCGGATTAATAAATCCGACCCAATACGGGGCAGGGTCTCCAGGCCAAGTAGCTAAGAACTGGAAACCGCTGATATATGTCTTTGCATTCGAGTAAATAAATGAAGCTCGTAGCCTTTGGGGTGCGCAATCTAGTGAAGGGGGCCATAGGAGGTCTTTGCGCCTAAAGAGCCTACAACTCAAAGATAGTGGTTTCGTTGTGTTTGCCCAACCTTGATAAAAGAATGCCTCTGCAAACACTGATCTTCGGGGGAACCACTCCTTGTTCCAATACGAGAGATTGTCTGCGCACGGGTCATTTGCCAGACGTACGTATAAGGCGTCAGTCATATGTTGAAATATATGCCAAATACGATATCGGTTTCTCAGGCCATGGAACAGTTCCGATTTTAATGCTCCTTTCTACGTATCAAAGTATCGTTAGGTAATTGACGCAGTGGGAAGAGTGAAGGTAGAAGAAGACGTAAGATGATGCGATCGATTTCAGAAGAAAGTAGGGTGGCTCTTATAGGGATATTTTACACGTACGGCTTTGAGGTACAGCGTCCGCCAGTCTGCGGGCTCAGTAGGCCTTGAGTTGGAAAGGCCAACAAAGACGAAGCCCATTTCAAAATCCGGGCCGAACCGGCTGGACCAGAACTTCTGATCGAGAAACTCTGGAGAGGAAAGATCGGCCGTGTACCTCGAAGCGAGCCGTAAGTTGCAAACGTCTCGACTTGGTAGATGGGCAAGGATGAGCACGATAAGCTCGCTTGGAAGAAGTAGGAAAGGATCTGGCTTAGAGTAGTTCCTATGTTTCATGTAAGAGTTGGCTAAGTAAGCGTAAAAGGATTTGGCTTCATCGTCAAGGCTTTCCTCATCGGGTACAAACTCCTCAGTTATATCGCCCGTGATGAAAGAGTAACTGGTCAAATTTACACGAGTAAAATAGCGGCTATGCACTTCTGCTTCGCGGGGGTGGAATTGACTGGCGTGTCCGTAGTCATGGCCGGGTACTAAAACCTCGCTCTTGGCGCTCACGGGGGTATTGAACAGTATAACGAAGAGATGGTGTGCTAGGCTATTAACAGAAACCGCGTGATTCGGATCAACACGTTCTCTGAGAAGCTTCCAGCAGGCATCATGGAGAACATAACACCAGTATTCGAATACCATAGGATCACATTGCGGATAACCGACTTCGTGTATCGCGAAATCACGGTGTAGATCTTGCAGTGGTTCATAGTCACGATAGTGACTGTTATACTCGAAGGGGGCGATGACATTTCCATCTATATCGAGCCATCCAGTACCCGTTATAGAAGGGTCTTCAAGTTCGTCCGTAGTTCGCACTAAAAGAAAGGCGAGATTTTTTTCTAAGTATTATCAACTGGGACTGGGATTGGGACTGTTTCTTTTCCACACATACAGGCTCGAACTTCTTGTAACCAGTTAAGGCGACAATCGGGATTTGCTAGACCGTTACCAAGGGTTGGCCACACATCAACCAGGACACCGCAGAGAGGACAGAATCTAGACTTAGTAGACATGACGAATGAGGATGTAGGAAATTGGATAGCTCCGTCGAGGATGTCCGAAGATTATAGGCGGTACCTATTGTGTAAGTGGACGTGAATATGTAATTTGTAAGTTGTAAAGTTGTAAAGCTATAAAGATGCCTACCTAATCGATAGGTAGATGAAGTATTCCCCTCTGCCAATAGAATCCACTCCCATCACTGCACCCTCATATGCCTGCCGAATTTGTTACTAGGTTAGGTATATAATGTATATCCATCTGTCTACAATATTTATTAGACACGGGTTGAATAACCACGCAAGGCACTCGACGAAAAAGACTACTAGGTCATGAATATGTAATTACCTATATCTACGTAGGTGATAAATGTAAATCGTATCATCCCAAAACCACCAAACCGAAACCCTGTAGAATCAACCCGCATACCATTAACCCGGGCATAGACTGCTAGTACAAATTGCAATCTTACTATAATTTGTTACGAGTAGCAACATCAACAATAATAACAACATATAAACCAGAGGATCGTCACGAGCCAAACCTAGAAAATGCTGTTTACAAGATTACTGCCAATCGTAGCACCAGCGCCGAAGATAGCAGCATTTCCTAGCTTCTTGCCAAACTTCTTTCCATTCTGCTCTATTTTGCTCGGTTCGGCAGGTGTGCTGGGACTACCACCTCCTTGCGCCACCGCCATAGGGGGAACTTGTGCATTATACGGGTTCTGTGCCTGCGGCGGCGGCGGATAACCACCGTTACCTCCTGGCGTAGCTGTAGCGTATACCGGTTGGGCCGGGGCGTAGAAACCTGACTTCTCACTATGGTCTATCTCGACGTAATTCTTAGGGAAGATACCCTCGGCGTTCGTCCGCTTGTTGCGTCCCATCCACCAGTCGTCATTCATATACTCGTATACAGCAATCTTATCTTCGCGCTCGAATGACAGATCTCGGTCGTCTGCAGCCTGGTATTTGTAGAGTGCCTTCGCGTGGGCGATGATCGGCTTCGATGGGGGTGGAGGGGGAGGCCCTGTGCGCGAAGGGAGTGAGGGCGGACCGGTTGAGCTATATGCTGGAGGTGCGGGAGTGGAAGTCGGGTTCTGATTGATTGCTAAGTTGGCCATGGAATGAACAGGTGGTATATGTTGTTGCGGTGGGGGACCTGGCGGCGGCGAGGCGACAGAGGCCCCTCGCGTTGATGGTGTAGGCGCACCAGAAAGTGAGGTCTCTGCGGGAAGCGCTCTATGAATTGAGTCGAACACATCGTCCGTCAGAACTCCCTTCTCAAGAAGATGCTCAAGCTCCTGGAAACTAGTTAGCGACAAGGATACTCTATTTATCCTAATGGAGGGAAGGCCTAGCTAAATGCAAACATACATTCTTGATGAGACGGAGCGATTTGTTAGTCGCGATAATCTCCTGTCGATCGAGGGTAACCATCTTGTCAAGCTAAGTCGGCTCTCTAATTGTACAGTTCACGATACTACCTTGTGTAGGTAGCGAAAGTAGAAAATGTATTGTTACTTTTAAATGCGGCTACTCGGGAGACTGGCAGCAGATTGTTGGTGGAATGACGGGAAACGGACAGAGGCAAAGCCCCGCCTCAGGCTCCTTTCAGTTGTACGAAATGGGTGGCTGTGCTGTGCACAATCCCTAGTGATAAGTTATCCGCGTATTCAAGTTATGTAAGTTCATAATTTAGGTGACGTTGTTGCATATTTCTCTCCTTTCTTTTCTAACGAAACAATAAAAAACACCCATCACATAACTAATGGCAGCTTGAACTGACAAAAATAAGCCCAGGGCCAGGTATTTATGTGGTATATATCTTGGCTTCTAACGCCTTTCTAAATATCCCGCAAGTCTAAACAAAAGGGCTGTTCTTCACAACATATTTGTCAACATATTCATCCACAGCCGTAGCCTCTAGTTTCTTGCCATCCATTCCTAGATCGATGAGCTCCTTGACTTGCGACTCGGAGAAGTGTGGTCCTAGGTGTCGCTTGTACTTGGCCAGGATGTGCGGCTTGGCCTCTTCTCTCCTTAGACGGTGTCCTAGCGGAGCCTCGACAACAACCTCATCCAGGATCGTACCATCGTTCAGTTCGACCGTCAGCGCGTTAGAGATAGTACGTAGCTCTGGGTCGTGGTAGTCCTTGGTAAACTGCGGATCCTCGACACACTTGATCTTCTGGCGGAGCGACTCGACTAACGGGGACGTCGCCGCCTCGCCACCGTCGGTGTAGTCAGTTGCCTCTAAGCGGCCGAATACGAGCATGACCGAGCACATGTATTGGATACAGTGGTCACGGTCCGCGAAGTTGTCCATCGGTTTAAATTGCTTGTCGATGATCCGGATGCACGCCTCATGTGTCCTACAGGTAATACCCTTAATATCAGCTGCAGACTTACCCAACTCCTTCAGCTTGTTGTGAATCTTCTGGGAAGCCTCTACCGCAGTCTGTGAGTGGAATTCGGCTAGGAGAAGGCAAATTAGCAAGGTGACGGCCTTGAGGGTTTATCAATGTACGAACCTGGATATGAGACCTTGAAGAGAACGTTCTCCATCACGTAGCTGCCGTAAGGACGCTGGAACTCGAACTTGTTGCCCTTGAACAGGACGTCGTAGAAACCCCACACCGGCGCAGATAAGACAGTAGGAATACCGGGCTCGCCCTTCGCGACCTTCAACGCAAGGTTGACGGCTCTTTGACAAGCGTCACCAGCAGCCCATGACTTTCGGGACATGGTGTTCGGAGAGTGTCGGTAGGTTCGTAGGCTCTGTCCGTCAACCCAAGCCTGGGTAACGGCGTCGGCGATCTGCTTCTCGCTCAATCCGAGCATGTGGGACACAACCGCGGTACTGGCAACTTTAACAAGCACAACGTGGTCAAGACCGACCTTGTTATACGAGTTAAGTAGTGCCAGACAACCCTGGATCTCATGCGCCTTGATCATGCTCTCGAGGACATCCTTAACGGTAAAGATCTTGCCTCCGGCTAGGTTGCCGCCGGCTTTGTTGGTGCGATTCACCCAGTCCGCAACGGCCAGGATAGCGCCCAGGTTGTCGGAAGGGTGGCCCCATTCGGCAGCCAGCCAGCAGTCATTATAATCAAGCCATCGGATCGTAGCACCGATGTTGAAGGCACCATTGACGGGGTCGAGGACGAAGTCAGTACCAGGGACCCTAGTACCGTTGGGGACGATAGTTCCTGGGACAATTGGGCCAAGTAGCTTAGCGCATTCCTTAAATCGCAGACCCTCTAGTCCGCAACCTAGAGTATCAAGGAAAACCCATCGTGCGGTGTCAAACTATTTGCAGATTACTTGTCAGCTAATTGCGTACCCCACCAATTTTCACGATACGGGTTGACACGAGATAGGGGACGCCTACAGCTAATTCCGAGTCAATTGGCTTGGTCACGTAGTTGGCAATGTCCTTGATCTCAGGATCGTACTCTCTTCCTTCTTGAGGCATGGCGGGAGCGGATCGTTGCGCGGTAGTTGTTGAGAATGGGGAGGACGAAGCAGGGGAGCGGGTGTAGGCGGGGTGGTTTAGTCGTATCGTAGCTCCAAGTTTCGCTATCGCTGCGCGCGAGGATACACTTAATGGAGATGTTCTTTGCAAGACGGTTCTTGATTGTAAGCGTAGCGAGCGGGAGGCTGATAGGAGACTACGGTTGACTGAAGACATCTTGCATTGGCCGTGGGCTCAACAAATGGCAGGCCAACGTCTCCAAGGGGAGTTTTGGAGGCTAGGGGGAGCTTTCATTAAGAAGACGAAACGCAGGACCGGTGAATTTGGAGGCCGACCTTATTCCCTCGGTACCTACAGTCCTAGGTTAGGTAAGTACGGTTAACTTGCAGCATAAACCCGGCTACGTACGGCCAATGGCGGGGAAGAGACCCCAGAACCCCAGAATTCAAAAAACTATGATATCAGTCAGCAACCTTCCGCCTATTACCTAGGTAGGGTCAATATAATCCCAATTCCTGTCACGATTCCTTTATTGTTCACGACCTAGGCACTTGGGTCTTGATATAAACGAACATATATGTTTAACTATTTCATTGAGTAATACGGGGATTAGCAAGCTGGAAGGGCCCCAACCTTTATGGACATCCCACCACTGCCCACCACTGGATTGATACGGTATCAGCATATCTATGTAGACCCCGCGTCCCCAACACCACAACCACTTCAAAAACTTTAGCCAACACGATTCTCATGCTATTAGTAACAGATTTTTTTTTTAATAAATTAGAAATCGTATGCATTATATATAGCATGTAATAACTTTGCGCGTTTAAAATGAACCAGCAATGTGATATTTGAATTTATACAACCTATCTATCTTAAACCCGAACATAAACCTCGGGTAACGCTGTGAAGATGGCAAAAATACACATCTATGATAAAGGAGTAGGAGTAGAGGACAAAAACAAAAACCTGCCGAAACTTACAAACGAGTAAAAAAGAAAATGTGTGACAAGAGTGGGACTTGAACCCACGCGGATTGCTCCATGAGGATGTAGGAATTAAGGTGACCTTAACCTCACGCCATAACCAACTCGGCCATCTTGCCCTTGAAGCTTTTGGCTTGCATAAACGACTTATATTTTAACCCTAAACTCAGCCGAATAGGGTTAGTGTAACGGTTGTCTACATGTAGGTTCGGTATATCAAACCACTCAAGTAGACATCCTCCCCAAATACATCATACGAATTAAATGATAACTAGCAAATAAGCAAACTTATCATTATTATTATTACCCTTTCCTATGATATACCCTACTACTCACAATACTCACCAAACAACAGCACCCCTTACATACCCACGATCCACAAGCTCCCTAAAGTTCCTCTCCAAGCACTTAAGCGTGTAGCCATTCAGATGCCCTCCATCCCCTAGTACATCAACAATCCGGTCGAAGTCAAACTCTTCAGACGGCCGAGAGCACTTCTCCAGAATCCGCCTTAGGATAGCAGCCCTGCACCTCGGATCCCTGGCTGCCGTGCGCAAGCTAAGCGCCAGCAACGACTGTTTCGTTACGTCCATGTCTACACTTCCCTCTATATCCCCCCTCTTCTCCTTCAACGCCCGAATAACACCCACATACTCATCCCTCAACTCCTTCAGTATCCACGGCGCATCCTCATAGCGATTCTCCTCCGGTTCCTCATACGCCCCCTTCCCCCTCCAGAGCACAGGCGACGGCCGCCAGCGCCATGCAAACGTATTAAAGTCCCTGACGAGCCACGGCGGGAAAGCCTCGTTACCAAGTGATCTCGGCGCGATGTGCGCGCCGTCCCAGCCCACGATTGCTTTGATATCGCCTTCTTTAGACACGATGATGTGGCGCATGCTCAGGTCAGAGTGTGCAAGGACGAATCCCTTCTTATGCTGACTCGCCCTTTCCTTACCCTTAATGGATCTTGGCCTGGAGGGTTCGCGGAGAAGACTTACGAGGAGGCGAAGTAATTTATCGACGCCGGTATTTGCTTCGGTGTCGCATGGGTACTGATCTAAAAGTGTCGTGTACATTCCCCTCGCGTTTCCAAAGGGACCTACCGCGGTGTACAGGGGTATCCTCTCGCAATCTTCGTTGTCGAACCAGCGGTTTATCATGGCCTGTATGTCAAGCTCCTTCGAGGGCCCCACGCCGATGAGCATCCCGTTTCTGTCGAAGACTGGAGCCCCCCCATGTTTAAATTCGTATTTCCCAAGTTCAAGCACCGCCCGCGCTAGATTCTTCAGGACCTTGCTCCTTATTGCTCTGATCCCCTTCTCGCCATCCCCGCCAAACCAGACTTGATCCAGTGTCAGACCAGTCACGTACTCCATGATTAGATAGGGAACGTGAATCTCGTTATGAGGAGAGGAATCGGCGTCGATGATGGCGGGCACCGGCACGCAGGTCTCCGTGCGAAGCATATAGAGCACAAGTGCCTCGGTACGGAGCGCTTCGGCGCATAGTTCATCCCATATATCCGGCGTGCCGTTGATAGGGATCTTAATTATCCACTTACTATCCTCGCGGTTATGAAAACCGACGAACTCGATCGAATAGAAGATGTGCGCCGACCCTAAGAACGGCCCGTCGATCTGGGGTAGTTGTAGTGGAGATGAACCGTTGGCGGATGTGAAACTTTCGCGAGTCTGCATGATACCAAATGCAAAGGAGGCAATAGCCGCTATGTCGATATGGGAAAGTATACCAGCGTAGTCGTGGTGTTTCCTTTGGCTCCTCCTCTTCCGCTCCATAGCAGCGTTCTGGCTTATTTCCACCGGTGCAGCACTAACCAGTGCATCTTTAAGCGAGGGTATGCTTTTTATTTCTTTTGTTTCCAGTTCCTGGTGACCCAACTTGACTTCCCATCGTGATAAATTTGCCAACTTAGCTAGGTCCGCCCATCTTCTCTTGCTGTCTAACCCGCCTGCGTAATCAACGTGTGATTGGTTTCTACCAATTTTCAAAGACAATCCCAGAATCAATCCTAGGCTCATGTGCTGTTCCTGAGCTAGTCGATCCAGTTCCTCTTGACGCTCAAAGCGAGATCGCTCTATAAAGCTTTGTACTAGGGAATCTGACATCGCTTCTAAGGAGGAGGAAGAAAAAAAGGTGTGCTAAATGATACAATGCTATTGAATGGCTTTGTAAGAAGCAGCTGGACATAAAGATTTATAGAGCTAGGAAAACTAACAAAGACTCACTTCATGATGATGTTGGTGGCGTCAGTTTCCGTATCCGGAAGCTATTATTATCAATATTCTAACATCGTACTTATCATTGGCATGTTTCCACGAGTTTACACGCCTAGTAAACTCTCTGTAAACTCCCTGTACAAGTCTAAAGTATTTCTAGCCCTCTAAAGTGTATACGGCCTAACGCCTTTAGTCTTTCATATAAGGGTATAACCACCACCGATTACCGTCATATATTCTTCCAGGAAACTCGTCTAAAATGAATAGTGCCAAAGCCTCTTGTAATCCGCTACTATAAAGTCGGCACAAGAGGGGAAAATAACCACCAAAAGATAACATCGATGCCTTAGAACCATTCGTAGGTCCATAGTTGTGGTCAAATCGTCCACGAAGCGCAACCGCATTTAAGCATAGCCAGCCTACCAGAAAGCCAGTCGTCCGTTCCGTAAGGCGTAGCAAAGCCGAATACTACCAAGACCTATACCACCAAGTACCAAGGCCGACGAGGAGCAGAGTAACGAACACCACGAGACCCTCTTTTGATTGCGAGATCAGCATCGACCAGCCGATAGTTGGCTCCCATTTCTGGATATAAGCTCGGCGTTCCCAAGACTGCAAGTCGATTGGGAATGGAAGCTTGATACGAGGGTCTACAGGTAGGGGACTGTCACCTTTTGTTCTTAACTCCGATTCCAGAGCAGATTCGGGCGGTATAAGACAGTCGTGCTCAAGCATCGGGACCTCTACGCGCAAGAATACTGCTCTATGGTCGCTCGATCTGACGGGGGGAAGCGCATTATAATCTAGGATCTTCATACTCTTATCGCCGACGGTCTCTCTGGCCCACCATGGTATCTCTTGGTATAGAATGCGGTCGCACCAGCCGGGCCATCGATGAAGAGCCCACGACCAGTCGACTTCATCCACGTCGTCTTCGTCATCCCCGATGCGATCAAGCCCGGTGTGTGGCTTTGGTTTTGGGGACACTACTAGCTTATATGTTGGTGGGAACAGGATCTCTGCCTCGCTCAATCCGTGTAGTGTGCGACCAGCATCTCTCTCTGCAGTAAGCTGATCGCGTGCCAAGAAAGGTGAGAAGTGGTTAGAATTCACAGTATCGGGACTAGTATCAGGAAATACCGAGTCCGGAGTTGGTGAACTCTTGGATATACGATAGTTTAGATCTCCAGCAACAAAGAGGTGAGCACCGGGCTTATATATAGAAATATTGTGCAGAGACTTTTCGGTTGTGTCTTGCGGAAGTAGAGCTTGCTGGGCTTCGGAGTCATCGTCACCCCGAACAGTGGACTGCGTCGCCTGGCTTTCTGCAATTTCCTTGGGGTTCTCAAATACGAGGCCGGAGACGATAGTTTCCCAATTCTTGTTTCTCTTTTCGAGATTCCACTCCATAGCAGCTAGATGAGCACCAACGAAGGTGAGTTCGGTCGATGCTAATAAAGAACCATCCGTATTCCTTTTATCGTAATGCATCCGAAGCCCCACAGCTCCTTTGTTAGGCATGTCGCCGGCGCCAAAGGCAATAACCGTAGACCGTAGATTCTTCACGGTGTTTGGGTCGCGGGCGAAGAGAAGAATGCCTGTCATACCAACATTGCGCGCAGTCACTAGCGTATACGGATGGTCTTTTGGGAGATTCTGACACTCCACCTCGTCGGCGAATTTGGCAGCTGCAATATTTACGGCCGACTCGTATCGCTGGAAATAAGGATTGAGTATGTAGGAGCCAATTAAGGCCCGAGCCAGTGGTGCCATCTCCTGGAGGGAGCTAGACAGACAATCAATTCACTACTCAATGTGTCGCCCAATGAATGCATTCATTATATGATACTTACATGACGACCAACTCTGGAAGACTCGAAGCGTTCCGTGAAAATGCATTGTATAAGTGTCGAGCAAAGACGGGAACGTTAATCTGGTGCTTCGCAGCATTGAACGTGAGTATGAAGACGTCCAGCGTCGGAACTGGATCCATCTCTGTAGACGAATTGAAACCCAACTTTCGGTGTATTCGGTGTATAATCCACTGTGCAGTCAGGGTTGCAATGGGAACTTGTAGAATGGAGCCTTGATCTTCCGAAAGTTGCAAGCTCTAATGTTAGGTTTATGTTGTATCACCTTCTCTTCCAAGATATCGGATCTAATGGTGGGACTATCGTAGAGCAAGGGTATCGGGGCTTTTGAAACCTCCCTCTTTCCTTTCCGCGTAGGTAATAGATATTATGTCATCGATATCCAACTCTCGGGTATGGATGTTCAGGGTCCTTCCGAATCCGGTATTATACGAGAATTTCGTTAGGTGCTAGACGAACACAGGTACCTATCCTGTTTTCCTCCCTGACGAATTCGACGACACTTGCCAACTCTTATATAATTTCACTCACCTTTTCATCCCTTCAAAATAGGGCTATGTGATTACATAGTTATGTGACCATATTAAATGTCTTATCCTAGGCAAAAACCTGCCCATGTCAGGTGCTCCACGCCTATTCAAGGCCATGTGATCTTTGAGAATGTGCACAGCCTCTCCCCGTATACCTAGCCGCTTCTATCGCAAGACTTCCCTTTACTATTGGTCGAATTACACCCCTTACCTTGAGCATGTCTACTACTATACCAAGCCCTGAATTATTACGTAGTCACATCTCGTCAATTGATACGCACTCCAGTCTACCAATGATAATGCAAATAGAATTCATTCTGTGTAACTACCTAGCGTGTATTGTCTGTCGTTATCGTCGCGGAAACCCTCCTCTCCATCAATGTTTCGTGAGTGCACTCCACCGACGCTACCAATCTACCGTGAGCTTAGACGGCGTCTTTCGTTTCGTCGAGTATCGCAATATTTCTTAAACGTCGTGCTTCTAACGCGTTGTGAGGTCAATGAGCCCGGAGGTTCGTGGATAATACTACTGGCTAAACGTGCGGAAGACACCGCCCATCTTTATTAATCCATCCCAACCTGGAAAAGGGTTATTTCCGACCACTGGCTAAGATTTCACCACGACCGGCGGTAAGGCCGATAGCATGTATCCATAGTACGTAAGCTGTCAGCTCCGCCCATGTTAGTAACGTAGATTCGAGACCGAGATCTGGCCTGTGCGGAATTGGGCGACAACGAGCTCCGGAGCATCATTAGGCTGGCGTTTGATATTGCTGAACACCCAAAGACGAACTCTCACCACTTCATTACATCCCCAGGAGTGGATATTGGCATAACGATGCAAAGTCCGAATGGGAAAATGAACGAAAAGAAACCATGGAAGAAGCGAAAAGGAAACCAAAGAAGCTCGTCATATCAGAAAGGCTAATCGATCGCATCGAAGGAGCATCGACAACTCGAAACGGAAGGATATTAGTTTCGAAGGTTGAAGAAGCCCAGGCTCCGGGTAGGCATCATCCTCTAATTCATATGCATTATTGAAAAGCGAAGAATTGAGATTGACATGCCATGATAAGACTTAATTCCATAACGACACCCCAAACGAGTCAGAGTGCCGGAAGTGCCGTTCAAACAAACCTAGCCACACTTAAGAAGAACGTTCAATGTGCGCGAGACACAAATCGACGCCTTCTAGTGTTACCAGGTTGTTCGAGCCACGGAATTGAGCCGTAAACCGAGAGTCATCGAAGAACGGAAACAATAGCAATCCATACGATATGAAAGGGATCGTGCGTGGTCCTCTATCCGGCAATAATAGGCGTAGGTCCTTGGCGGACGTTCCAGAGCCAATGCAGAGGGAGATTAACGAGGCTACCACGATTCCGAGTTACTTTCCATTGTGCAGGCCAAACATTCGGCAAGCCCGCTACAACGCAACAGTTATCACCAATGTGAAAATGCCGTCGAATCATTTCGGTCGGTAGGATCCAGATGCATATCCAGAGCCAGCGCCCTGGCCTTTGGAAGCTGATCGCAGCCTGTTACCGCAAACTGAAGTGTCAGCAAATCGTGTCAGCAATTCCTCCGTCTAGCGCTGTAAATCACACCAAACTCGAAGGAAAAATGATTCCTTACTAGGAATGCTTGGGCTGGGCTGGCGAGACACTCACATCCTGTCGCTTCCTCCGACGGCACGGCTGGTTTCTGGAGTGTCAACGCCGGGAACACCGCGCTCGATTACCTTACGGCGAGAGCTGGGAATCGGGTTTGGCTTCACAGCACCCGACGGGGCAGTCTGACCTGCTGTCGCAGCAGTGGTTCGTCGGGTTTTGTCGTCTTCGTTCTCACCCTGGCCGGCCGCCTGGGCGATTGCCTGGGCGTTCTTCTGATACTTATAGACAGTCCAGTCGAAGACGTAGTCGTACTGGAACCCTTCACGAACGAAGAGATCACGGAAGATTTTTCGGAGGTAGCTGTAGTCGGGCTTGTCATCAAATCGAAGGGAACGGGTGTAGTTCAAGTAGATGGCAAATTCGTTGGGGAAACCACGGCAAAGAACCTCGGTCGGCGTAGTCATCTTCTTCTCCATGATGCGGTCATACTTCTGCTTCTTAGTAGCAGCCTTGAGACCCTGCCAGGGAAGAGAACCTCGGCAGAAGTACAGCATCACATAGCCCAATGACTCCATGTCATCACGACGGGATTGTTCTGCATCCGTTAGTTTTCTATTACGATGAAATCAGCAAAGAACAGCTACTTACCAACACCAAGATGGGTATTGATGGAGGCATATCGAGCAGTGCCAGTCAAGTTCTTGTTCTCACGGTAAGGAATATGGAAGTGAGTCTTGGGGTCTCGGTATTTCTTGGCAAGACCAAAGTCAATAACATTGACCTGGTTACCTCGCTTGCCGATGCCCATCAAGAAGTTGTCAGGCTTGATATCACGATGGATGAATGATTTAGCGTGTATATATTCGATGCGGGAAATTAGTTGGTCGGCGAGGAGCAATACAGTCTTCAACGAAAACTTCCTGTTACAGAAGTTGAAGAGGTCTTCCAAACTAGGACCGAGAAGATCTAGGACCATGGCATTGTAGTCGCATTCGGTTCCAAACCAGCGGACGAAGGGGATACCAACGCCACCAGCAAGAGACTTGTAAACTCGAGCCTCATATTCGAGTTGAGGGTGCTTCGCCTTGACAGACTCTAGCTTGATGGCGATTTCTTCACCCGAGATGATGTTGGTGCCAAGATAGATATCACCGAACGAACCGGAACCGATCTTTCGACCGATGCGGTACTTATTACCGACACGGAGATCCTGCAGCAAGTCAGCACCAGTCAGCTCACCTGCCAACCGTATTCATGCTTGGAATACAACGAAACTCTTGCGAGATAGGCTTCCGAAGACGCCTTCATGCTGACTATAGGGGGTGCCCCATCAACGCACACCGACATTCGGTCTCCACTATCTAGACAGGAATCAAGACAATCCATAGCATGATCCACCGCCAGATGTGACCATGATAACTAAATTAACGACATACCATAGTAGTCATGCTGGTTATTGGGGTTGAGCTACCAAGCTCGACAAAGGCGGATTAGATAAACGCAGAAGCCGGGCTTCTGGGATTTAAATCGACTCGCTGGGTCGATATGAGGGTTTATCGAAACTATTATGGTCAACCTGTTCGAATCGAAATTAGCAAGACGATATTCACCCAACAGGCAACTATAGTTATTTGATTTGGCATTCCGAAATGGTCTATTCAAGATGGTTTTGCAACGTACAAAAGCAGCAGCGACGGTTTGTGACAATAAAGAGTGGCAAAGTGGTAAAGTGCGTTTAGAATTAAAATCAAAGGGTAGGCAAGATAAGCCGACAAGGCAAATAGAAAAATGGACTGCTCAAACTTTCGAGCATAAAAGAACTTGGAGCGATTGCTGAGAATCGGCTGAGGTTTGGAATGGAATGGAGGGTTCCGACCGAGAGCAGAAGTACGGAGAAAGGAGATGTTTGTCTTACCTGACGACCTGGCGTTTGTAGTGGCTGTAACCAGCAGTTTACTGGCGTCAAAGAAAATGGAAAATGGGAAATGGATGGAATGAATAGTAAGAGAGAGGGTGGAGGGAAAAGATAAAAGCAGAAGACGTGGCTGTCGAATATCGAATTAATTTCGCCGGTCAAGTAACACGTCTCAGTCGAATACGACGGCTAGTGGGTGTATGGGAAAGATGGAAAGTTAGTGGTTAGGTTCGGTAGGGGAAGAGAGAAAAGGAAGAATGAGACGGCGGTGGACGAATTTGGCTGAGAGGAGGGATGGGCTGGAATGGGGTTGGGCGCGCCTCATGAAGCTGGGCAGGACCGACCCTGGTACTGATTGGGATTTTGGCGCGCTGAAAGTGGGTGCAAGTGTCCGCTGGTTTGTTGGTTTGCTGGCTGGGTCGACTGCCTGGGCTCAAACTTGTACTTTACCCTAGAGGTACCTACTTTTAGTGGACAAACTAAGGCAACAGTGCTGTGGCTGACAATTATATGTAAGAGATGAGTTGGTAGGTACATGTATTGCATCCTGTAGCCTGCACCGCTTTGAAGAAGCCAAAAGTCACCTTGCCCACATGCAGGCTTAGAATGTACGGTACGCACTAATACAGGTAGGTTAGGTACAGTCATTAGCTTTTGGGGTAAGTATCTTTTCACCGCTGTAACGCCGTACAAGCTGCGTACATGTAAGAGGTAGGTACTACCACTAAGTACCTAAAACATGTACCTAAAACATGTATTCAAGTCTACATGTATCATCTTTACGAGGGGAATTTAGTTGGTGGGTGGGTTGCTCAATGGTCCTCAATAACCCTCAGCAACCGGATCGCTTAGGTAGTTTCAGAATATCAGAACCGGCAGTTGCTTCTGCCGTCGTTAATAATCTTATCGTCTTCTTATATTCTCTCATCAAATCCTCGCAATGATGAATACGCCGTAAGCAACCTTAAATGCAACAACCGTTAGATCCTGTACCTAAGTCATACAAGAAAGAAAGCATGCAGAATGAGAACCGACGCATCCGTAGCGTTGTTTATTTTAAGGCGTCCAGATGGCGAAGTGTAAAAATCGAGCCCCAGTCCTTAATTGGGGGGGCTCGATAGGTAATTCAAGTGTTGAAAGGTGCATTGTTGAAAATGCATTGTGAACGGTAATAATTCAATTTCGGATAGCTCCATCCATCTCGAACCAATAGTGTAGAGAATTCAAATCGGACCCTGACGAGGGAATCAGCTACGATCAGCTACTACATACATACTAACACTATCTATACATGTAGTATAGTGCGCATGTACGTGCATGTACCTAATACGTCGGAGCAGAGCACAAGGGAGATCACGAGGAGGATCACGAAAAGGCGCACCAAAGTAGGTATACATCCGGATAGGAAGCTCTGGCCTGGGAAGCTCTGTAAGCTCAATCGATGGAAGCGGCGTTTTCAAATGCCAAAACCAAAGCGGCAAACGGCTACTTTATGTACTTATTCACGGGCTATGATTGTTATTTAGACGTTAGAGGTATTTGTTATTTCATTTCATTTATCAGAACTTTTATTATTTAAGCATGAAGCCCCCATTCCCCCAACTTAGCATCGCGAACTCATGCCCCATGCGGAAACGGATTAAACGCCTAGTAGTATGACACGCCATAGAGATCGACGGATACAACACCTACGCTGGCGTGCACTGATTCGTGGGTTACAATGCGATTCTAATGTAATAAGTTTTCATGCTACGAAATACGTGCCATATACCATAAACAAATAAAACTTCGTCAACCAAAGTAAGTAATTGATATCCCCCTTTTTTTCCGTTAAGGATTTCAAGACCTTAAAGTCTTAGAGAAGATCATTAGTGTTCGTCGATCCAAAAATAGCTTGATCCACCGGGCGGCAAAGGATTTTTTCACAAGTTTCTAATTTCTAATTTCTAATTATTGGCCTAAAGTGGCGGCGACTTACGACGCAACTTGACATCACAAGCGTATTCTCTCTGTCTTACCTGGTGAAACTCGGTTTCTTTTCATGCCATGTCAGCTCCGAAATGGAAGGGTCATCCTACATTAACACATTGTAATTTTTACAACCCCCCCCCCCCCCCCCCAAATCCATTCAACGGTATTACTTGCAGCAGCAGCACGTCAGCTACTGGTCATCTATAAAGTAACCGAACATCTACATATAACTAAACTAAGACATATAAACTAAGACATGATGGAAGAGGCTTGTCAAAATATGTACTTGCCTCTTACGTCTGGATTTATTTTGTGTAAATTTAGGCCGTAAGAGCCTCGGTTATCATACGACATTGAAACGGGGCATTTGATGCCTAAAAATATACTTTGAACTGCTTCCTATGTAAATCATAAGATGGAGGTGATAGAAAGATCCGGTGAGCACCGATACCTCTACTGCAATATGTCAATCATGTTAATACATCATCATCATACACGTGTAAATTTGCCAACCCGTCAGCAACCGGCTTCATGAAGCCATGCTTGCGTACTTCGCTGCCAAGTATTACCAGCTCACGTCTCTAAAGCTCTTCAGTTATTCAACCCCCAACACTAATATCCAAGGTGACGATACAGTTGTAATAATAAACGCTTATAAGCTTGTCCCCTCACTTCCTTATCGAGTAACACCAGCGTGTATTGTGACATTATAGTTGCATCCAATTGCCTCGCTCGCTGTTATTAAGGCAACCATCTTTTGGCTTCTTACCGGCTTCCTAGCCGCGGGCCACAAATTTGAAAAGGGCGCGCCGAGTCAAGTTCTAGCTCAGTCGAGGCTCTGCTGATCCCGCATCTAGACTACTTCGATCATACCGCAGATCCGAGAAGAAGAAAAGAAGAACCGCGACTTCGGACCAAGGTCCACCCCTATTACGCCTCACGGCCGCTACTATCAATCAAGCTCTCGGATCTCTCCCCGCCTTCCTATGTACATGGTACTATTATTACATCCCAGAGGAGTTCTCCTTACCGAAATTCTAGCTACCTTACTGTACCTAACGTGGCGCACGGGTAACCATCCCTAATTCTGTCTCCTGTCTCCTGCAGGCTGTTATGCATGTCACGCAACTAAGTAAAGTTGTCTTCGCTTAATACGCAATTATCTAATTCTTACTTAGCCCCTATTGCTCCTTTTATAATGCTCTAACCTTGACGACCTATCATCATTCCGAATTGGCAAATTTAAGTAGCATTGGTACAGCACTCTTACATTCATAAGGTATCATCGTTACGGTCGAATTTCGTCACCATCTACACCGTAGTACAATAGTCAGTTTAGCATCCCGTAGATAGTCGATAGAAATGCAAGCCTATTGTCAATGCAGTTTCCTCTCTCCCATACTTACTCTATTTCAAGCAAGTGGGAAAGGTATAGCTTTCAGAATGATGAAGCCCAATCGTATCTTGCTGGGAGACATATGTTCCAATTCGCTTCAAGGGATATGTTCGTCGTGTTAGATCTTGTCTTCCACGTATACCCGTGAGCGTACAATCTTTCACGACAGTTATATATACCTCATGGCCAACTCTAGTAAGTGCAGACATGTGTTAAGGTATGTCCCCTGGCTTCTTTAATTTATAATCGAAAGTAGACAACAAGTCCTACCGAATATGCAGGAAACTTCCATGGCACTAGGTATTATTCTTGAAACTACCTCTATATCTTAACGTATGATTAGTTATCTCTGTAGCCTATTTCTACACGACATAGAAACATGTATCGGGTCAGCATGTTTCTTCCTGCCAGGTATGAAACTGATTTATTAAACTAGAGATAGCCTTTGTATCTCGTTCTAGCACGTTGTATAGCCCTTCAAAGAAAAATGAACCAACCAACTAGTGAAACAACTACATTAAGAAATATTACTTCAGAATATTAGGTACATTAGGCTACGATCATAAAGCTGCCGTGTAGATATGTATAAGTTAATTGCCCGGCCAAGAATCTCAAATGAATTATATGACAAGCAAACTCGTTAAATTAGCTCCTTTACTCTCTACCATATGACATTATGTCAAACAGCACAAGAAAGCAAGTACCCACCAAAGGTAATGGAGCTCGCACTCCTCAACCACTATCAAACCGGAAACCTCACCAGCCGGCCATATCTCCCGTCCCTAATGACAGAAGGCATGCTGCCCTTCAAGGTGGCCCTAAGGTGGCCCTCTCAGCACAGAAGTGGAAGAATGTCAACCAAGCTATCGAAAAGACTGTAGATATAGTCTTGAGTAAAAAGACGGCCCTGAAAGGCTTCGGACCTGACTGCTGGGAAATGGATGGGGGTTTTGGAGTGGCCCTCGTGGCAGAAATAAGACGAGAAATCAAAGAAGACTGCACATTAGATAACCCTAAGCTCCAGAAGAAGCTAAAGGAAGTGGCTCGTGATGTAACAGCAAAGGAATTCCGGTTTCCGTTCAAGGGTGGCGGAGTCTGGTTTTGGTTCAAAAGTGAGTTTACTTTCATCCCCTCCTTCCCCCCTATAACAGGTAGTCTTGAGAGCCAGGATTTTCACCAACGCCCTTCTCCAAAATAAGGCAGTTATTAACATACTACTATAGTAACCGATCTTCATAAAGCTACCCAGCCGATAACCGAAATCCAGCAGGCCGGCACTCCGTCAGGGGCTGACACGATTATTAAAGGTACGGATGACGAAACAGGAACTACAGATAGAGGAGGCGATCCCGCTCAACATAAAAGGGAATCTGCTGCTGAAGAGACCCCATCTGAGTTACATTTTGACTCACATTGAATGTATAAAATGTAGATACTTATATCCGTACCCTTTCGTGGTGCAAGTCAAGGTATCATGAGTACCTAGATATAGTAATAACTACACGTGACCACCCTCTGGAACTGTCACTGAAAAGTTCAAGATACAGTTCAGTATATTCACCGCCCTAAATATCGTACTGTGTGTGATAGACAAAGGAAGCCCCCCTTTCTAATTTCTATACCTCAGTATAAGAGCATAGTAGTATCCCTATGATCGCTTGATGCTTTGTGTATACTTCGATAACAATGCTCCTATTCGGATAACTGGGCCTTGTAAATAACATAGAGATAGTCCCCTTTGTCATGTTGAATGCGGTAATATCTTATCCTCCATAATATGGATTGGTATAATATTAAAAGACAAAGGATAACCTACCGGCTTCTAAACTCTGTGTCTAAAGCTATTGTTTACTGGGTGAATATTACAATCTAACAAGAATCACCTTTTTGCAGTACATTCAACCTTCCTCGAAGTCTATAAGTATTTACCACTCAATCTAATATATGTAAGAAGACATATCATTAAGGAGGCGAACATTAGAGAGCTATAGAGATAAAATAAATACTCAAACACAGTAACCACACCATAACTTAGATCTAGTCCCACAATGTCAAACTGGGCGCAGGAATGGGCGGAGCAATGCGAACTGACAGTTCGCAAGATGTACGTAAACCAAAAGTAACCCCTAAACTTCCCAGGAGAAATTATTACTAACTCTAATTGTTGATCAGACTGAAACGCGGATTCTCGATTGAATCACTGTACAGGATGTCAAGCATCGAGCTCGGCAAGGAGCTCAGAACTGGCGTGATTCTGGTTATCTCGAGTGGTAATCGAGCGGTTTACAATGTCGACTACCGAGACCCAGGTATTAGAGAAGGACTCCTCTATATGGCACGACACGGCTTGGACGAGAAAATGGTTATATACGGATTGGGTTTTCAGTTCAAGAGGTTTTATTAGCTAGTACTATTGGGATTGGGGGACATGGGTATTCCTTGAATTTGCTGGGATATGAGGGTCCGATTCTGGAAAAGGAATGTTAATTGTTCCATCATAATACATCTATTAAATTTACGCCGTAATACTTCATAATGGGTTGAATATACGTGATTGTAGTCCGTGGTGTATCTGTCCGAAGAGAGCGCGAGCTCGTGACTGTGCCATATAGCGTATTGTGATAAGTATGCATAGGCGAGACATGTAGATGATAACGTACGGAGTGAGCAATGCCGTACGCTATCCGAATAAAATCAAACAATTATGATGTGATTAAGACTCGTATCGAAGAAAGCGTTGGCCGTAATCCCGCAGGTATCCAGTGCTACTTGATAGTTTCTATTGCAATATAGAATTGCAGGGAATGGATATGTCAGGGGGCCGGTCTACCTCTGAAAAGGAGCGGCGATATTGAGCATAGACCTGCCGCACCTAAGGCTATGGCAAGGCCAAGGACATGCTCCAGTATGTCTGCCTTTCTGTTCAGTATTGAAAATCCCGTAACGCTCTTGATTGCTGATAGAAACGCGAATTTCAGAAATGACACATAGTTCAGTCGTGCCAGTTTCAACTCCCGTTCCTAACGAGCGGTAACAAGGCTCATATAAATGCCCCAGCCAACACCAGCAAGACTTCCAACCAAGTTGCGGCCCTGAATGCTTGTAATAAAGGCAAAGTTGATCAAGCTTATGACTGGCCACACCTTCCATCCAGCGACGAGGAGCTCGTAGAACTCAGCGCGGCTACGAGCGACCACACTGGCCCAATTAACTTTGCTATAGTCGACAGCACCGCGGGAGAATAGATACTGGGCGCTCTTCGCCGGGCCGCTAAGTGGTGCACCTAGGGATCGCAGCATAGCGTCTTGGATAGAATGTATGAACAGGCTGAAGAGAAAGGTGTTGACGACTGCACCGACAGTTTGGTCTAGAATCATCTTGACGGCCGTGTTGCCAATGTGAAGCTTACGTTCCACCAACTTGCCCTCTTCCTCTTCTTTCTCAAGCGCTTTCTCATCGTTTGCTACCGCGGACGCTACAGCGGCGGACGTAGGCGTTATATGGTACGCCGGAAAGGAATCCTCTAGAAACTCTTGCCTGGCGGACAGTTAGAATAGAGCCTTTATAAGGACTCAATGTAGTATATTCCCGTAGGACCAATGCGGCTTTAGACGTACCATAAGAAGTTGGGTGGTACATTGAGAAATGCGTAGAGGACGAATTGGAAGACTGGCACCCAGTCGATAACAAGAGGAGCCTATATATTGCGTTAGTTCAAGCTTAGTAGAATATTTACTAGGAAAAGTGACTATATGGTCTTTGAAGACTCATATTCAACGGTAAGCATCTTCTTTGTTTTGAAGGGATTAACCCATACTTCATTCTGATACGCCGTCAGGCCTTGCGCCAGAAGGTTAGACGTAGCCGCAAGAACTGCGGATTGAATAGTAGCTGTTATAATCGGAGAAAACGCCATGTCGACGTATTTGAGTACTGCCCGCTTGACTGATAATTGCACCTTCGAGAAATTCGTATATTTGCCGGCTCGAATTTGAGAGATAAATGAGATAAACAGGTGAGATCCTAGCTTGGGCAGAGATGAGGTTACACGTATGTATATACACGTACGTATATAAATATTGGTTGCTAGTCAAATATTATTGGCCTACCTACCTGGGCACGTAGGATAACGAGGTAGGAATCTAAAATGTCAAGACTGTCAGAATTAGCAAAGACCAGATTTACCAAAAAGTTAGTGCATACATGGATAAGGGATCCAATCAACCAACCACGAGCATCTGCCGCGAAGCTTCTGCTATTACTGTTACGACATGCATATATAGGAGAACACTGTTCAATAACACCTCTGAAGAATTATTTTATTTTATTTTCGAAGGGTGGTATATAGCTTTAATCTTGCTTCACTACCGTATTCTTTAATTGGAGCGAAGCCTGTAAGAGCCAAGACTTGTTGCTTCTATACAACAATATCTTCAAGTATGAGAAATGCTAGGTTTGGTGGTCTTTCGGAAGCGCTCATCACAAATCTGGGAGAGCTATTAATAGAACTTGACGGGCGTATCTACGCCCTGCTAAGAATCCACATGAATAGAAATTGTACAAGATACGAGTAAGCGAACAAAAATTGTGTTCGCTGGTTTCGCTTCGTCCGTGTGTCTGTTTGCATCGGACCTCGTGCATCCCCTCCAGAGCTCTCTGGTAGTAGAACATATCGTAGCGACCGCATCTAACCATACTTTATTAGTATCGACAAGACAATACCCTTGAAAGGACCGTACTCACCAAAAATAGGGAATTTGCTAAAAAGGTGTAAAAGAAGACCGTCCACCCGATCCAACCGCCAGTTCCCTTACCCCCATTCATGAGCTCGGCGATGGTGACTGTTACAATGATACCGACGAACTTGTAGCCTGAGTAGGCCACAAGGTCTAGGAGCTGAGACTCGTTCGAAATACTTAGAAAGTAGCACCCTAATTTCAGGAGCAATATCTCGAGTATGACGACGACTCCCGCGGTAGAAGCTGTATATCCTAGCAACTCGGGCTGGAACTGGCCCCGTAGACCTGCTATTAGTGTTGATAATAATATGTATGTAACAAGCGCCATGACTGGAATGTACATGTCGGGGCTGTTGATATCGTCGCGCGGTGGTAAGTACCAGCCCTCCTGCCCGTTAGGTCCTACGGCTTGTCTTCGCGACCAAGGCTTGTGGCGCCAAGGGAAGAGCACTAAGAAGAGCTTGTTGATGACATATTTGTTGGAAACGTTAAAGTAGTGTTTGAGAGCGGAGAAGTTGACCCATCGGTTCATCTGGCAGTATAAGTGTTAGCAGAAGTATAAGCTTCACTTTGAGCCTGAGTGGTTTGTAACTAAACCTACATTCTGCTCGACGTGTTTGAAAGCATTTTGGCCGACCGTTCCCACGAACTGAGCGGCCATAGGATCATTCATGAAGTTGCCATAAGTGCCAAAGACATTACTACCAGCGGCGGGTGTTCCCTGCTGGTAAGGATTTCCATATGCGCCCTGTTGTTGGGGTTGCGACGACGTCAGAGGCGGCGGCGATCGTAACTGTGGAACGGTAGAGACGTGTTGAGGCACGGGATGGTGAAGCGGCGGAGAATGGCCGTAGTTTGGATGTTGCTGCATCTTGGATCTTGGATCTTGGATCTCGGTCTCGACCTCGAAAAAGGTTGTTAAGGTTGGTCGGTTTGGCTTGTTGGTTTGTTGAATTGTAAAGCTCGGATAAGTGAGGGCTTAGTGTTGCGGCGCTAAGATGCTAGGCGTGAGCTTTGAGGGCTCAAGGGCTGAAGGGCTCATTGGCGACTTTGTTCTGGAGATGTGTTTTATTTTTATTTTTAATAAGAGGTTTGTACAAGTACCAAATGTTGTACGTATATGTTGCAGCTGTTGCAAGCTGCCGTGTCAGACCCACTGTTCCGAGATTATTACATTTTGAAACTACCGGGTATGTAGGTACCTGATGCACCTGGCCCGGTTCACCCCCATTGGCACTTATGACGTGCCGGAGCCGCAATAAGGTTTAATTCCGATTAACCTAGTCTCCGTAATCGGGCGTCGATTGGTTCGATTAAATCAAATGCATGGATACATCTGCAGTTTGCCAGCTGGGAGCGCTACAAATGTACATATAGGTATGAGGTAGGTAGGTAATCCGTACTGCCGTAGGTACATACGTATGCTACTTTTCCACCCTTGTGGCTCTTGTCGCCTTGTAACAACTTATCGCTTCATCCAACCTTCAATGTTAATAAGTTGGTTCGAGCAATCTCAAATGTGCAAGCTTCGGAAACCCTATGCTCTTCTTTTCTAGGTTGCTAAAAAAAGAAGAAAACTATTTAGTATGTTGGATACATTTGAAATCCTGACGACCTCCGGGGTCGTTCTCTGGTCGCGAACCTATGCGCCCGTCAACCCGTCCGTTATCAATAACTTCATTTCCGACGTCTTCATAGAAGAAAAGGGCGCTGTGGCCGGCGCAAGGAATAGCCAGCCCGCAGCGAGCAATCCATCATACAAGGCTGATCAGCATACCTTGAAGTGGACGTTTGTGAAGGAGTTGGGCGTGATCTTTGTTGTACGACGCCATTCCTACTTGATAATTCCCATATGTTGTCTAACTATTTCTAGGCTGTCTACCGGTCCCTACTGCACCTCTCGTGGATTGACAAGCTTGTTGATAACTTAAAGACTATATTCATTGACTTATATGCCGATCAATTGAAGAAGCCCAATACTACGATCGTGGAATGCCGCAAATTCGACGAGTACTTTGACCAACAATACCGAGAACTCGAGTCAAGCGGATCCGCCAACACTGCACGACCGGCTGCTGTTACTTCTCTATTACAAGAGAATGTTATATCAGGCAATACTGGAGATGAACCCCCTCTTCCCCCGGGCCTTAAGCAGAGAGGCAAAACGCAGAACAACCCCCAGGAACGTCCATCCACTGCCGAATCTACTCCGAATACTTCCCGGCCTTCTACCCCTAGCGGAAGCCATCTGGTTGTAGCGAAGGGCGGTCCTATAGGGAAGATGTCAAGAAGAGCTAGAAAGATGAGAAACAGTTCCGCCCCCGTCTCTTCCGGTGACGAGGGACCAGCAAGGAAAGCGAAGAAAGCACCCAAGAAAGGTCGTAAGTGGGATGCCGATGGCTTTGCCGACGAAGAGGATGATAGCCTGCAACTAGATTACTCGGCGGCCCAGAATACTTTGACAAGCGATAGTGAAGTGGATGCAGCTGCTCGGTCGACGGCTGGAGAGGGAGTGGACTCATCTTCATGGGGAACGAAGACTTCCAAGGGACAGTTCGTGCTGAAAGACTTAGATGATGAAGTACATTCCATCTTGGAGTCGGCCGAGGCGAAGAATACCTCAAAGTCGGAAACGAAAGGTGGCCTAGTCGGAACTGGGTTGAACACAATCAGCAGCCTTTTCCGCAACGTGGTGGGCGGTAAGACATTAACGAAAGAAGACCTCGACAAAGCTATGAAAGGGATGGAAGACCATTTATTACGGAAGAATGTTGCCCGTGAAGCAGCTATACGGCTTTGCGAGGGTGTTGAGAAGGAGCTTCTTGGCGTGAAGACGGGCAGCTTTGAGAGCATCGATGCACGCATCGCTAAGGCCATGGAAGCCTCTCTCACTAAAATGCTTACACCTACCTCGTCGTTAGATCTCTTGCGCGAGATAGACTCTGTCATCAAGCCCCCCACGACGTCCATGCGAAAGCCGAGACCCTACGTTATCTCTATAGTTGGAGTCAACGGCGTTGGCAAGTCGACGAACTTATCCAAGATTTGCTATTTCCTGTTGCAAAACAAATACAAAGTACTAATTGCAGCTGGAGATACCTTCCGATCAGGAGCTGTAGAGCAACTAAAGGTCCATGTACGGAATTTGAAGGAGCTGACCGAACGTGAAGGTGGTAAGGTGGAAATTTTTGAAAAGGGGTATGGTGGCGATGCTGCCACGGTCGCCAAGGATGCTGTGAGAGAGGCTGCCAATGAAGGGTTCGACGTAGTGCTTATCGACACAGCTGGACGACGACACAATGATCAGAGGTTGATGTCGTCACTAGAGAAGTTTGCCAAATTCGCCCAGCCCGACAAGATTCTAATGGTTGGCGAGGTAGGATCTATTAAATACCCCTTATCAAATGACCACCCTGCTAATTTCATGGTAATAGGCACTTGTAGGAACAGACTCGGTCGCTCAAGCAAGGAATTTCAACTCGTCTTTTGGTCCTGGCCGAACGCTAGATGGATTCATTATCTCCAAATGCGATACAGTCGGCGACATGGTAGGAACTTTGGTCAGCATCGTCCATGCCACGAATGTGCCCGTCTTGTTTGTTGGCGTTGGACAGCATTATTCAGATATCAGGAACTTTTCCGTCAAATGGGCAGTGGAAAAGTTGTTGAGTAATAGTTAATTCGGCCATCTACTAATATCGAGCGGGGTCTCCCATAATATCTATAGATTCATAATATAAGAAGCCCTGTCCACTGTTGAACTCCTCTCATTGCCGCCAGCGCTAGAAATATATTATGGATGCTAATGGATAATAGAGCCGTGTACTATTAAATCTGTTGGGTAAAGGACTATCGACTAGTGCTATTGACTGCTGCGTGGAATCCATGTCCTCCCCTGGGGGGAGTAAACTACAAAACTCTTGCTGTCAATTCCCTCCGGTATGGCAACTTGCCTCCCCGCATCGATCATGGTCCAGTAGTCCTCCGTTCCTGAAGTGAGATCATAAAATTCACCACGTCGATCTATAGCTGTCATGCCAGAAAATGTAACATTACTGAAGATCGGTAGATCTGCTCTGTCTTTCGCGATGTCCCATTCCTGGAAGAACTGAGCGACACCAGAGCCAAGGCAAATCTGAAACTTTGGGTCCTCGGGTGAGTCTGCTTCCACTTCCGCTGCATATTCTTGGCCGGTGCGGAGGTTCTTCATATATCTTTAGGAGGGCGTTAGATCATTATCATAAATACGGATATTTGGAATGGCAGTCGGGGGAGGCTTCACTTACACATGGCCCAATATGCGAGTGTACACATTTACTACTACGATTATTTGGTCACCGGGACTGACCGCGAAGTCTTCCTTGGGGATGGGGTGGGCTCCGGCTGGAAACCACTCGACCCAAGCGCCCGCAACGGTCGCGCCATGTTCGTCCATCTAATGTTGGGAGACAATTAGCTAACTCTCTCGTATCTCAAAAACCTCACTCCAAAAAAAACACAAGAAATGAAGCCAAACAGAACAGCTTATTTACCTCGACATTCGTCCCTGCCTGGAGAAATGGATACCAGTTCTTATTAGCACAGTCGTTCCCAAGAATTCCGACCCACTGTGCTAGAGAATGTCGGTTGTTGGGGTTGCTGAGGTCTGCATTGTCGGGTGCCTTGCTCCATGGTATATTCCACTCGGCTGAAACAGTGCGTATGGCGGGCAGTTTATCTTCTTTTCCTGTGGTTTCGGTTTGGTTTATATTTATAACCGCGCCTCCGAGGAACGAAGAAACGTATTTGCTCATGCCTAGGCCGATAGGCCATCTTCCTCCGGGGGAGCCGCTAACAAGGGCCGCAAGCGTGCAAAAGCACAAGAGAGCAAGACTTGGTACGTGCATGGCGAAGTTGTTTTGGTGTTTGGTTGGATGAAGCAGCGTAAAAGAATGGAGGGAAACGTAGAAAATGTATAAACAAAAAAGGGAGCCACGTCTGGAGCTTGAGGCTTCGAGCTAGAAATTACACGATACCCAACAGTCGCTACCCAGGTACTCATTTATTTTCGCCATTAATTGTTTATATTAGTTTGCTCCGACAGCGATCGCCTAGGTGGACAGGATCTACCATCTCGTTACTGGGGTAAATGACACACGTATATTGACGACCATATTCCACACGTGTGTTATCCCAGTCTTTCGGGTCTGTGAGTCACTTTATATCAAACCTGGCAAACATGACGAAATTCAGGACCTACTAATGAAATGAGACACGGTAGATAAGGAGAGGCCTTGCTGTAAATCAACGCGATCAGTGTCATTCCCTCGTATTCATTAGGTACTGTAAAATCTGAAGGCGAGCGCCCTTATAACCCTCTATTTACGTCTCGTAAGTTGTCATTATCGTCAGATCCTATAAATATACCTGTCAAGATAATCAGTTGCAACTATTTACCTTATTATCCCAGATAGCACTACTCCCTTAACCTGTGCTTATCTAGTACGTCGTACTTCCTATTACAACATCCCGAGAGTATAACGCTGCGTAGCCTATCTAGCAGGCTACGGTATAAATCGCAAATGGTACACACCGAACTTAATATAAAAGTTATATGTGTCGCTTACGATCTCATCCCTGGAAATAAAAAGGTTTAACCTCAAGCTAATAGGCTAGGAAATAGACTATGGATACAAAGGCAATGGCCAGAATGGACTCCGAAACCTCTTGCTTCTTAACTTAGGCTAGGCGTGATAGAAAAGCAGCAAACCCCCTGCTTGTACAATCGCGGCGAGTAAAGTAACCAGATATCTCACAAATATAAAGAGTATGTAGTTTACCTATATGATGGACTAATAGACTAGGTAGCCCTCACACGGGTAGGCAGTCGATTCTAGAAATCCATATAGAAAGCTTATGAAATCTGATTTCCATGTCTATATTTATATGGCGTATGGTTGAAGTAAATTGCTACTTAGACAATACCCCAGGAAATCCCGGGCAAGTTCATACTGGAGCCAACGTGGCTTGCTTATACCGAGTCCTACATGAACAAGGAACGGTGAACTTATATCATTAGGCCCTTAATAAGTTATTGGATAGTTTAATAGCCACTGGTGAAAGCAAGCTTTGCTAAACTGTATTTGCCATTGGCTTATTGGGTGGTCATGGTAGAATAAGCAAACAGGTATGGCCGGGGGGAAGGATGGAATTATCTTGGTGCTACTGTAGTAGCTTGAGCCGCGTCCCGGGTATCTGGGATTGACTACAAGTAAATGCGTAAGACTGATTAGTGGATCGTCTCGGAACGCCTCGGGCGAGATGATAGCCGTTGATGTAGGATAATCTGATCGACATCGAGAACCGGTCAGAAGCGAGTGTGTGTTGAGGAGGCCTAGAAGATGTTTTATCGATCTATGCCGTCATATATGTATGCGTATACCGAGGATATGTTTACACTAAAAATCAATTGGATAATCAAGCGAAGATCCAGCATTTACGTATTCCCGAGTTCTAATATAAAAGTGCTTGAACTATTGAACCACCTTGGGCTAAAACGTTTCTCAACTCAAAATCGGGGAAACGAAACTTAAGATTGTAACTCGTCAACCTCAACGTTTTTGTTTATATATGAATATCGTAGGATGCAGCCGTATTGTTTATATATATTTTTCTTTATGAAAGCGAGTGTGAAAAATAGGGAGCATTTTCGATATAGGTACTACCTAGGACTTACACAGTAGACTGCCTACATATGTAAGTAATAGACTATGTGGTATTAGCGGCGGCTACTACAGTACCGGTCCGGTCTCTCAATTGTCCTGTCCTAGCCTAGGGTCTACCGGTAACCCCCACATCCCGAGCTAAGGTACATATGATGTAAAGTGTCCCGGACACCTGCTGATCAAAGCCGTTGTTACCTTGCTAAATTTAAGCTTATGCAGTTAATCAATCAGCTATTATACACAATAGTGCATTTGCATTTATATGTCATAACTTGTATTATATGGAATGCATTCCATTACCTGTTCGCATTGATATCAAACTAACAAGGATATTGGCTGCTTTGCTTTCTATATAAATATATGTGGAATAGAAGAGAGCCTCGACCTACCCATCCGGTCAATAACGGTTTGAAGAGGTAGGTATGTAAGTGGGGGCGGGTGAGGTGTCACGGAAGTCAAAGTACACTTTTAGTTCTGGTTTTAGAGTTTTTAGCCTTAGCAGCCCTTGGCCAATGCTTTAGCCGATGCAGCGTTAGGACTAGCGGACCCGGCGAATCGATCAGGAGGGGGGAGATCCCATAGCGTATTTCCATGGCGCGCCAATTGCTTCTCCAGTTCCAATACAACCAACCCATACCATCAATGACTTTTGACAGGTCGTCCGCATTTCATATTTACATACTTACACCTAAGTTATTGATATAGGCTTCATGTAATATTATTAATTCCTATCTTTAATTCTTATTGTTTTCTGTCTCGACTTTATGCCCTCTGGAATGACTGTTATATACGTACGATTGGACACTTTCTCCGCATCTTATCAATCATTAATCCTGTGAATACCTCATTCCGCTCGTCATCCTGCCGTCCCACCAACGTCAATGCAAAGCATAGGACTTGCTGCACTAAGTAATGAAGGCGTCTATATTGAATTGTTATACCTGAGATTGCTCTCGAAGCTATCTTCCAACAAACCGAAAAATCCTACAGGAAATCCTTCGAACATAATCCGTACTATGCTTATAGATCAACACAAACAGTAAATGAGGCCATTATTCCGACCAATCCGACCTGTCACGCTTCACCCGCCCTCGCCCTCGCCCTCATCCTCGCTAATACCCCTTGCCAGCAGCTCCGTTCTCGTTGGGAGTTTCTCGGCCAATCTCCACGTCCTATACCACCCCGCGACCCAATTTGCAGCCCAATCGCTGCATCGCATCATTTCTCGCTAGCTGGTGAAGCTGGCTGTCGGCTGCTTGAATCAAATCAACCGAAGCCTTGTCCTCGAGTCTGACTTGTTTCGTTCCTTCAACGTCTGATCATTTCCTTCTGACTGACCGCATGTTTTGGTTGCCTGGTAGCCTGGTAGCCTGGTAGCCTACCTGCATTTGCAAAACCCGCGGCTGTGACTACTACTACATTACTACATGATTCAAACACTTTCTAGGTCGTACCGTCACCGTCTCTATCTTACCTAGGTATCTGTTTGTTGTGGATGCCGCGGCCTGTCTATAATAATCGACACTTAGCGTTTGTCGCTGTCGGATTACGGACACTTGCATAGTTGCTGCACTCGACAGATCGTTATCAAATCTGCAACCAGATCACGCATCGTAAAACCTGGTCCAATATCTTAGCCGGGTTTGTTATGGTATTCTCCACAATCTGCCCATTCAGGCATTGCCGGTTGGCCCCATTCCAAAGGTCCATAGTCACCGGTGCTAGGACCGTGCCAGGATATCGACGCGCCCCATCGCAATCCGATCCCCCCCCCCCACCATCGCCTGTTGATATTCCATCTTTTAGTGTAATAGTCAAATTATGAGTTTAGTCAATTGACTGACCACGCAGACCGGACTGCTGTTTGAAGGCGCCTTTTTCGTTTGTTGCCCGTCATGGCTGCCACTGTTCAGAAGCCTCCGTCCTCGGACCTGGCCGAAAATCCAGATGATACTCTTCCTGAACTAAGAGAAGCCGACTACTTAACCCAGGTCCTACAGCTTTCGTCCGAGAAGACCGAGGCTTATCTCAACGAACTGATCATGAAGGCCACAACCTTGGGTATTACTATCTCTCGGCCGTCGAGTGCTAGAAACAAACGAAATCCGTCTGGCGCCAAATCAAGCATCACCATAGATACAAATCATGCCCGCACTGCGTCTACGGGGTCGGAGGGCTCCGCGAGCACGACTCTTACTTCATATTCCTCAACTAACGGTTATCCTGAGGCTACAGGGCGGAGCATCGCAAGGAAGCGATCCAAGGCTCTCACGTTTGCTCAATATGAGAACTATCTCGCCCAAGCCGATCCGAATCTCAACCAACCTAAATTCATATCACCCTCACCAACAGAATCCGAATCAACACCAAGCATTTTCAGTGTTGGCATGAACAAGAGCTACCTGAGTTTTAGAAGAGGACTTTCTAAATTACGCCGTAGACGAAAGACTCCGTCTTCTCTTGGACATATCGTCATGTTTGTCAAGCATCCCCGGTAACTTGCAATGTGCATGGTACTAATAGCTTCATGTTTATATACAGGTCATGCAGTGCGTGCCGAGAAGATCTCCAAGTCGACCAGCCTCTCCAGAGATTACCGTGTGGACACAGTTATTGTTCAAGGTGTTTGAAGATCATGATCAATCAGGCAACGACTGACGAATCTAAAATGCCACCGCGCTGCTGCACCCAACCAATACCAAGTTCGATAATTAAATCTATATTATCCCGCGAAGAGCAACATAGGTTCCTGAAAGTCGTGGTACAATTTAGCACGCCCTGGGAATCGAGAGTATTCTGCTCTAACCCAGCCTGTGGCGAATTTATACCACCGCGGATCAGAGTCGACCCCAAATATCCGTCTCAAGCTATCTGTCGAAAATGTAAAACGCGAGTTTGTGTTATGTGCAAGAGGGATGCTCACCCCATAGGCCAAGATTGTCCGGACGATTGGGAATTAGATGCCGTCTTGAAGATGGGAGAGAAGTCAGGCTGGAGAAGGTGCTACAAGTGTAGGTCACTTGTTGAGCTCACGCAAGGCTGTACGCACATGACGTGCCGATGTCGAGCACAGTTCTGCTACATCTGCGGCGCAGTTTGGGATCAGATGGTGGGTTGTCCTAACTTCTGCAATGGCGAGGCTGTGATGGAGGATCGGCGCCGCGAGGAAGAAGCCCGGGCGGCAAAACTCGCAGACGAAGAGGCAGCTAAGCAAGAAGCTGCTGCGAAGGAAACAGCAGAGATGCTCGAAGCAGTAAGACGTAGCCACAACTGCGAGGAATTCAAAGCATTGCGAGAGGAGCAAGTAAAGGAGATGGAGAGATTCCACGTTTTCGATAGGAGATCGAAATGGCTCATGTGGACTAGACATGCCCACGCAAAGCTCGCTCTCGTAGAGAAACACTCGGCGGCTATCGAGAGGATGAACGAGCGACATGGTAAGACGGCGGCTAATCTTGAAGACCGTCAAGTGGCTGCAGAGATGGAACTGCGCTCAACATTAGAACAGAGCGAGAGGAATGTGCGGATTCGGCTCAAGCACATGGAAGCATATTGTGATGGCCTCGGCAAGAATCCACATGGAGGCATGCCTTCCCGAACTGTGACGGAACGGGATCTAAGAGAACTCGGACAGCAGTACAACGTTGAAAAGAACATGAAGCAACTTCATCAGGCCAAAATCAACGTTATGCGGGATAGACAAGCCAAAGCCCTCGAAGAATTACTCGAAAGGCAAGAGTCAGAAATGGGCAAACTAATCGAGAAGAATAGGAAAGAACTGGAGAGTCTCGAATCTGATTTTTCAGATGAGGAAGATGCTTTGACGACCACAATGAGCCAACGCAGAGCAGCACTTCAGAAACGATGGGAGCTCGAAATGGAAGTGATGCGTAAGGAGCTGGAGAACGACAGAGGACTGAGTTACGCTTCGATGAGCCCTCCCGAATGGTTGTACGACGAAGAACCGTCGGAAGATGGCCTCCCTACCGTAGATGAATAAGGTGCCTTAGTGGACATACCGCTTACATATTCAACAAATACTTCTTTAGATGCCACGGCATCTCGATCTCATGGTTATCTATAATTATCCTTAATCTCATATGTACATGTCATTGGCATCTCCGCTTGCTCTTCTCTTCGTGGTCGTAGAGGGTTTGGGTGTTTAGATACTCAAACACGGAGTGGAAGGTGGAGTTTACAGGCTTGCAACCTTGCACGGCGTCAGAATAGGTGTTGCATAAGGTGCAAAGTATTGGAATTAGCAATTTTCTTCATTAGGATATACCCGTCAATAAGTCATTACAGAATGGTATGTTTGATCGGAGATGGTGCCAATATTCAGGTACAGTACCTGCTGAGAAGGCTGTCGGGGTAAAACCATCCGCTAGCATAATATAAATATTAGCAACGAACTGATGTGAGTGCCAATGCTGAACACTGAAATCTAGGGTGGTCGGGAGGTTGGCATTGGATGTCGTTCACACTACTATGAAACTTTCGATGAGACTTAGAGGCATGCAAGGACACACGAGTAACTGGAACTGATGATGGTCGATTCATATTTCATAAACAAATAATATTTATTGAATGATGCCGTATTATGACATCGCTGTCATGAAAGCTTGATAAACTCAACGCTCTCAAAAAAAACTGGTTATACTCAACAATATTGAACTAGATAAACCTACAGAATCTTAGACGGCTAATATGATCAGTAGCCTATTTCTAGGCGGTCCTGTAGACAGAGTTAGCTATTGTACCCTAAGCAATACATTCGATTGTACGGTGTAACTCGTGAGAAAGCGTTCAGAATATGTAAGAATTAAATATCACCTTGCCACTCGATATAGCAGCTCTGGCGAGAGCGCCATCGAAGTGGAATCAATCGCAAATTACCTCATCATAACAAGCAAAAGGTTGCGGGAATATCTTGGAGGGGATAAAAATAGAGGCTTACCTATTATAATGTTTGTCCTTAATGGAAGTTGACCTCTGGACAGTTCTTGCTTTTTAGCAAAAAGATTGATGAACAGTTGGAAGGTTGAGGCTGCAAGAAGGTCTTGAAGAGAAATCTTTTTAGAAAAGGTCTGCAGAAGGACCCACTTTGAAGACGCGCTAGATTAGTTGACCTCGGGTGCGGTTTAGGTGAAATTCCGGCTTAGCCCTAACTTGCCCACACAACATTCAACTTCCCACCGCATTGTGCGCGACCGAAGAAAAGTTCAGCCCAGGACAATTCAAGGTAAGGAGGGATTTGAGCCAACACCACGACATCACCAAATCAGTAAGTCTTCCTCCTTTCTCCTTTCTCCATTCTCCGCCAACCAAATGATCTTCTAAAGAAACAATCACATATCTCTTTTTTCAATTGTCTCTTTATTTTCACCATCTTCCTATCTTCCAGCCTTCTTAATACCCACTCATCTCTAACAACAACATTATCAGCACACCGTCACAATGGGCGACGCATCGATCGAATCCCCCGAATGGCGCAAGGTCGAGGTCGGCCGTATCGTCCTCGTCCAGGGCAACGGCCCTTACGCCGGTAGACTGGCTGCTATCGTCGAGATCATCGACCACAAGCGCGTACGTTAACCCCGAAATCGGCAATCTGGAAATTTACGAATCTCATGTAAATCATGTATATTAACTTGGGAATATCTAGGCTCTGGTTGATGGACCTTCGTCAGACCCTAAGCTGGTCGTTCCCCGACAAGCCATCTCTTTCGCTGATGTGCTCCTGTCCGACCTGAAGATTGCGAAGCTACCGCGCGCCGTCCGAACAGGAACCCTGCAGAACGCATGGGCGAAGGCCGAGATCGACGGCAAGTGGAAGGAGAGCAAGTGGGCCAAGCGAAAGGACCAGACGGAGCGAAGAAGGGCGCTCACCGACTTCGACCGATTCAAGGTCATGCGACTCAAGAAGCAACGACGATTCGAAGAGCGAAAGGCCCTGGCCAAGGTCAAGGCATCCGCATGAACGGCAATAGGAGCATGAAGGGGGGCGGAATGGTCGATTCTGTTACAACGGTCTCTTTCAGCTGGAGAGGAAGGTAGTCTACGGATCTGGTCTGCATGAAATGACACATTGGCATGGGGTTGCTGGTTTCTTCTGATTCGTCTGGCAAGACCTGTATGTCACTCATAAAAATCTCGATGAGGTGACCGGCGTCAATGATACGGAAATTCACAACAACTTGAGGCTGTCTTTTATGTGATTACATCTTCGCCGGGTGAAACTTGTGCTATCACATAGACATACCCAGATTCTCGAGTTTGCACAAGTGTAGATTCGATACGCAAGTTGACAATACAATCCCTCCGAGGGTCCCTAATACATATATGCCTACTATAAAATTTAGGGCATGTCTTTCTAAAAACTCCATCTCTAAAGGAAACAGGTACAGAAATATCAGTAGATAAAGGAGCTACAATTACCCAAGTACGTGATGCTCTGACGCACTTTGGGTACTTGCCGTAGGTATTTCGGGTAACCTAGTCGCATTGTTAAAGCAGGAAATCGCGTAAAGTACTTTATATTACCTAAGGTATGTACATGTAATTGAGCACGACTTCCGCCACTCGGGCAAGTACATGTAACTTTGGTGAAGGTACCTAAGAGCCACCTCTGCCACTCCATGCATGGGAAATACTATAAATCCGTATTTGGACTAGCGCGGGCACTCGCAAAACTGGCAAACCCTAGGCCAAACAATTGACAAAAGTTCACAGCTGTAAGCAACTTTTCTTCATAACCGAACCACTCAACCCCCCCAAGGTACAACCAATCACCCCCGCTACCTAACGTCGGCGTCGTTCTTAAGTTGTCGCTTCGGTAAGTTATCGATATTTCCATAAATTTACTTCTTCATATATACCTCATATATATTTTCCATACCAAATGTAAGAGTTGTTTTGGGGGAGATGGCGGGCTAAATTTTGAGGGCTTGGTACCTCAAAAAACCCCACGATATCGCACCCACCTCGCACATCGCAGAATAAATAGCTAATTTCGACCCCACCAGAGTCTCACATTCAATATGGCCAACCCCAGAGTCGAGGAACTTCCTGATGAGGAGCCCAAGAAGGTCTCCGTCGAAGAGCACGACGACGATGACAGCTCCGATTCCGAGATTGAGGTCGGCGAGGGCGGTGCTTCAGGCTCTACCGCCGTTGTCCACTCCCGCAACGAGAAGAAGGCCCGCAAGGCCATCGAGAAGCTTCACCTAACCCGTGTTACCGGCATTACCCGAGTGACTCTCCGACGACCAAAGAACGTAAGTAAAGCGAACGAGAAATATTTGTTTTAGTTGGGGCATGCAATATTTAGCTAGGATTGTGCGAAAAAGAAATAGGTCATTTCAAGTGTATATCCCGGTACTTTTTATGGTTTTGCGCAATGAGGGGAATTATTCGCTTCCGGTCAGATCAGATGGGGTTGTCTGTTCATGGCTAACCGCATCACCTACAGATCCTGTTTGTTATCAACAACCCGGAAGTCTACAAGTCGCCCAACAGCAACACCTACATGTAAGAGCCCACCGCAACTACATTAGATGTCTAATATGGCTAACGACTTTATTAGCGTCTTCGGTGAGGCCAAGATTGAGGATCTGAACTCGGCTGCCCAGCAAGCTGCGGCCCAGTCCCTTGCCGCTGGTGGTGGTGAGCACGACCATGCTGGTCACGACCACAACCACGGCGAGCCGAGCAAGGCCGTCGAGGACGCTGAGGAAAAGAAGGATGATGACGATGACGACGAAGAAGTCGATGCCGAAGGGCTCGAGGATAAGGATATCGAGCTGGTTATGACTCAAGCCAACGTCAAACGAAACAAGGCCATCAAGGCCCTGAAAGAAAACGATAACGACATAGTCAATTCGATTATGGCGCTGAGCGTTTAATGACGCAACTTGATTATGAAGGATGGGTCTAACTGCGGGCGCGTTGGCTGGATGTATGCGACAACGGAAAAGTCTATAAGGGGAAACGAAAAAACCAAAAGGAAAGTCGGTTGGCTGTGTATTGCATGCTACGATATCTTACAATGGATTACTGAGCCGTTGTGAATAATTCACTTCGAGTTCAATGACGATTCGACTGTTATGTTGGTGATTGCAACTTTAATATAATTTTCTCCAATGTGGGATCTTGCTAGTGATATTCGAACATCAAGCCACAGTAGATCAGGTCCAGCAGATTTCCACTAGTAAAAAAGTAATAAGACAAGAAGATAACTACCTAGTAGAGGTTTGTAATAGCCGACTGTAGGTAACTAGCTGCGTTACCCGTTCGCGCAAGCGCTTACGGGGAGTGCCTAGCTTCAAGAGTGCCTTTTCACGGCCACAAATAACTCTGGCCTCTGATTGGCTAGCCACACCTCAACGCACGTCCGATGAATTTTTTGTAAAATCAATTGACCTACTATATTATTGTATAAAAACTTTAATAATTGGTATCGTTGGATAGAGCGCGTTTTGCATGACTTTATTATCCTATTTGCATATGTTTCAGACCTTATGCGATAGAATAGCAAAGGAAAAAGTCGCCAACTGCGGGGCGATTCTAAGCATCTGATTGGTCCAAAAAATTGTGGCAGTACTAATGAAATATATAAGAGTTGATAGGTGCATATTTATAAGAGGTGCCTTTCAATCTCTAGAATGCAGAAGGGTTCTAAGGTCACGTGACTTACATAATCACGGGACTTTGGCGATTGTGGCGCCCTGCAAAACGTCGGAGTTCTTCGGCTGGGATACAGCAGCAACATCCACTGCGAATTGCTTCACATCTCCACTCTTTACCTTTTTCCTCAACACATCACCAAAATGGCCGCAGTAAGTACTCTTTCTTGCAGGATCCCCTAGCGAATGCTGTTGAGCTTTTCAAAAGGCAGTCATGTTGCCAATTGGATCGTCAATTGCCCCGGAAACTTCCGTTGAAAAATGGACGAAGATGAGCTAATTTCTAATTTTCCGTTTCCTCCCTCGCAGCGAAGCGCAGCCCTCAAGCTCGACTGGACCAAGGTCACCTCCTCGCTAGGTCTGCGCGGACAGACCGTCGCAGGCCTGCAGGCCTTCAAGCAGCGCAACGAGAACGCCCGCCGCAAACTGCAGGCTCTGTCCGAACTGCCGACGACGGTTGACTTCGCGCATTACCGGTCCGTGCTCAAAAACCAGGCCGTCGTCGACGAGATCGAGAAGCGTTTCGCCGCCTTCAGGCCCGCCCAGTACGACGTCACTCGCCAGCTCAAGGCCATCGAGGCTTTCGAGATCGAGGCTGTCAAGAATGCCCAGAGTACCAAGGAGAAGGTCGATTTGGAACTCAAGGACCTCGAGGCTACCCTGAAGAACATCGAGACCGCTCGCCCCTTCGAGGAACTTACTGTTGATGAGGTTGCTGCGGCTGAGCCCTCGATCGATGAGAAGACGGCTAAGTTGGTGTCCAAGGGCCGCTGGTCCGTTCCGGGATACAAGGTACGGCTACCCCTCCTGTTGCTTGCACGATATATATATATTTATGCTATGATGATAATGATGCTAACACCCTTTGTAGGAGAAATTCGGCGACCTTTCCGTACTATAGACAGCTTGCGCAGCGTAGCAACCAGAATTACATTACCGCTCTCTTTCCCTTGTGTACTCTAGCATTGTAGATAGGAAAGCCGGGAAGAGGCTGGGAAAGTGGAATTACAGACATTGTTAATCAAGTCCTGCGTGTGTGTGGTTTATAATTGTCCCCAGATAGGTGACATACTCTCCGTCTTGAAGTACCAATCTGACTTCGAAAATTACCTCTCTAAGAGAGGTGGTATGTAGTCTTGGTTACTTAGTACCAAAGTCCAATGCGTAGACCTGAGTTAAGGTTGGCGAATAGTATGACTTAGTCAAGTCTATCAGCCTCTTATCATGCCATTTTCGGACTATACTTCAACTTGTTTTTTAAGACAGTCATTCTTCGCCCCTAAATGTCCTATACAGGTTCGCTTAAGCAATTCTACACATGTTTATTCTAGACACATAGATGATTAGCCTAATAGTCTGCTACGCATTAAATCAGCTCATCTTAGCTAGGGATGACGAGAGAACGTATCATGATATTAATTGAAAGCCCCCATAGTAGTGGGTTGGCATGTAGCAAGACCACTGCCAGGCAAGTCGAGCAGAGCTTTATACCTTTTGTCAAGCCACCCTCTAGTTCCCTTAAAGGGGAACATAATATGTTTAGAAACGACTATCAAGTCTTGGATAGGGGATACTCTAATCATTAGACAAGCCAACATAGCCAAGAGCATTATGGAGGTTAGAAGTGAGGGAAATATTTGGCAATTAACAATGCTAGTGATCGAGGTACTAAATACATGAAGGAGATCCACGAACTTATAATGCTAGACAGTTTAATATGTGTCTATTATAGAAGCGTTCGTTGCTGTTGTTTTTTTTCGATTGCTCCTCTCCGCTGTTTAGATGGGTGGGATAGTTTAGGTACAGTTGAAAAAACAGCACCAAGCCTAGTCATTGTATAAAGACTTCTTCAAATCTCCCTTGCTATTTGCCATGCTGAAGGTATGGGATTTTTTATGGAATACTAGGCTACGAAGTATATGTATCATTTATTGCCAACCCCTTTTCGATGGATATTGTAAAAGATACCTAAATCCCTTCTACTTTCTTAAGGAAGGTACAGATGCAGGTCCCAATATAAGGTATTATTTCTATTCCTGTATTACATACGCAGAGCTAGCACATACGGAAACAACATTCCTCAAAGAATCCTCAAACCACCGCAATCTTTTATTATCGTGGCAGTTGCAACGGTGGCAGCTGTCGTGCCAACAGACGATTTGGTAACCCCTCAGGAACCGCAATTGTCGCCATAGTAATGAAGCTCTTTAAGCAATTACTTAAATCCTTGGTATCTGCGCACCAAAGTGCAGGTTTCCTTTCTTTCAATAACCAACAACTCAAAGTTACCTAAAATTACAGCAACCATTAGAAACCAAATTATACATTAACATCAACAATCTTACACGCATTCGAGCACATCGTATCGCCGCATACTATTTACAACGTTTTACTTCTATGCATAATTACGGAGAATTACTCTATAGCTAGGTATCTCACAAGTAACGGATAACAATATCTTAACTCATATCAAAGAGAACCTAAGGGCTTATGGAACGACTTAATCGCGGCCGCCCGGTATTGCGGTTAGATCTGTTTCGTTTACCAAAACGTGTTTTGCCGGCTGGCCTTGCCCATAGCGATAGCAACAACACGAAAAGATCACACCCAGCTTGATTCATTCGAATAAACACTAGGAATATCATATACCGATAAAACAACGCGTCGGAGTACATCAGATCTGTTTACTTAATCTCTTCCTCAGGTGTTCAACGAGCTTGTCATCTTGCAGAACTGCAATCCCCTTGTCCTTCATTCCTGGACCACCAGTACAACCTGCTAGAGTTACAACAGCTGCCAACACTATTATTCCTGCACAATGTCATTATTGCCTCGAAGTTACTCACATCGCATCATTTGGACAAGACTCTATATTCGAACCATGCTTAGACAACATCTCAGTCTACGCGACGCCGTCAAATGACAAGATGAACAAAGTCATTGTTCGCAACGACATAGATTCCGAAATTGTCATTCCCAAGAATAGCTTGATGGGCCATCTCAAACCTTTCGAACAAGGCCATCGAGGACAATAGATCGACGATGATCGTGCTCCACACTTAGCACTACGCAAACCGCCAAGAAAAGAGTGAGTCCAAAATCCTTGGTTCCGCAGGTGACTTCGTCGCCTCCAAGACAGACCAGTCTCGCAAACATCATATTGGCGTTACACCACTTTAACTCTTCTCCGACTATACACTTCAAACCAACCCTATATACTATGGGCTGAGCTCGGAGAAAGAATGTTCATTATCTAGACCTGGAAGATAGCAGGAATGAAGCCTAGGTATACCAAACGACAGGACCTAGGAATAGTTCTCGGTCCATAAATGAAGAGAAGGGAAAAGGAATTACCGAACCCTGGGGCCTGTGTAGAGGATATTGGTATGGAAGACCCTAATGGTCACGACGAGGTAAATTACTTAGCTTTTCGGTAAGTTCAAACTTTTGCTAACGTCTCAAATAGGCTCGATGCCGCGTTGCACCTGCAGGAGGAACTCTCCGAAGACTCGCCTTCCAACAAGGTTCTGATCATTGCCCCGCACAACCAGGCTCTAGACGACTACGAGCTCGGTTTCAAGCGCACCTTGGAGAAGCATGGCGCCCTGCCCAAGATGTTCCCTCGAACGCCAGCAGGAAGAGCTTCGTGAGAAGTCTGACGATTACACCAACCTTCCCCAGTTACCACCGACTGCCATTTCCCAGACGGTTTTGTGCTTCGACGGAACTCCCCCAAAGTATGCCTCCGCGCTTACGTTACTGTCCCATTATTAACTAAACTTTCTTCCGATTCAGCTCCTTTGGGTATACGATAAAAGGGTCTATCATCTGAACTAAGACCTACTCTTACTGGCCTGGTATACAAAAGTATTATGTTGAACGCATTACCTACGCATAATTAAGCGACGCCTGCACGGCAACCCCTATGTTCAACTCCACCAAGGACATTTTATCATATACCTTGCTGGCCTGCCCTAAGGCTTCCGCACATCCTGTATCCGTTGATTTCTCCTATAATAGTTTCTACGGGCCCGGAGCCGAATTTACCCGCTACGGCCCAGAAGAAAACCCCTACGAAAAGTTTCTTACCAAAGCCATTATGAAGCCAGGCCTCAACCAGATGCTACAAGATCCCCTCGAGAATGATGCGCTCATCAAAGCGCGCCTGGTGTTGCTCGAGAAAACCAAACACGGTCACGCCCTTGTAGACCCCGTTGCGCATAAAGCCGAATATTCGGACATGATGGAATATTAAAAAAAGAACTGGAATGCTGGACGTTGGCCAGAACGATAGAATATCTGGGAACTGGCTACGGTTAATCCTGCCTGCCTGCCCATGAGCAGTAACTAAACAATTGCAACAAGCAATGCTCCAGAACAACAACAATAACCTCTACCAAATTAGACGGCTCGGCCAAGCGCAAAATTAGGGCCTGGAAGACACGTATCGCGGGAGAAACAGAGCAAAAACTACAAACCGCCGAACATACCGAAAAAGATAGCTTAAAAGAAGTATGGTCTACAGCTAAGCGATAAAATTAATACAAACCTATCGCGCCATTCGCATAAACGACAAGGCATAACAGATGGAACAAATCTATCGAAGCCTTAATTCAAACCTCCAATACATAATTTCCGGCCCGAATAATCACGTCAATATCAACAAGTACATTAAACACATTTCGGAACAAAACAACGAATAACAGGCCAACATAATTCAAAAATTAGTGATGGCATAAAGAAAATGCTAACCAATAACAACTGAAGGAAGCGAAGAAGACGAGCGCGAAAATGCTCGTATGGAGGAAGCACCGAGATCCTCAAGAGGTACCTATGGACCAAAACATCGAAACCCGATATTCCGAACGTCAAAATACCTTTATGGAAAATTACTGTCGTCAATAAGGATGTCAGGTCCGACCAAAATTGAGGATGTGGAATCGAACTAAGAGTAATGAGATCAGGACTAGGACTCTAGGAGTCATAATAGCTTTGAACTTCTTAAGGTTCACACGAGCTTATGATCTATGTATCTAGTCCGATGCCTTGTATCGCTTGATAGCTACTTGCAGGGGCTGATCTTGAGGCTATGGCTCTATGTCCTCTTTATCGTGACGAATTTTCTCTTTGGTAATTTCTTCCTAAACGAGGCAATAAAACAGTCCCTAGTTCGAGCCCGAGCATTATCGTGATAGCATTCTAACAGTGTCTTACAAGATTTGAAGGCCGTGGTTAGACAGAGGAGCAAAGACCGATAGGAGGCAAATGTAGAAAAGTAGGACGGGAGAAGATCGAAACACTCATAGGAAGATATTTCTAATAAATAAACTTCATTGAGAGTCGAAGAGGCATGCTCTTTGATAATGAATGTATAATTCGTATTGAGTTACGTAAGTGGATCTGCGTAGGTACTTGTTAGATAAATTGATCTATTGAACTAATTAATAAAAAATGAAACATTATTATTTTTTTTTTTTTACAAACACTCAAGATGAATCCGAATGTCTGAATGACACGTGACGAGCAGTCACGTGTTGAGATGTACTAAGGTACATCTCACAGTACTTAAGGTATTTAGTGACCAGAGTCTAGCCTACGCTAGCGTGATTAGCGTGATTGGCGTAACTAGCGTAACTAGCGCGCCCTACCTGCAGGTGTTTCTTCAGCTCTCCCGCCTCGTTGGTTACATGTTCCCTTTTGCTCTACCAATCTCCACGCTACACATCAATAAGACACACCTTCATACCTTCTACACACTTAAGCAACGAACTCATTTACTCTTGCTGTTCCGCTGACTATTTTGCTTCCACTCCACCTTCACGACAATTGATCGCTTTTTGTATCCGATCGCCCATTAACATCCAAAAGGTAGCGCCAGAATTCCTGCGACCATGGCGTCCCTCGCCGCGGGGATAGTCGATCCCACAAAAGCCGGCAAATACCCAGTTGTTTTGAGCGATGCCTTGCTCGGCAAGAACCCAAAGGAGGTTTTCACCGGTGTTAGATGTAAGTTGCCCATTCACCCCAGTTAATATACGATACCTAACGGATCGCCCACTACAGATAATCATAAGCCGTCATTATCGTCATCTACTGCGCCCGCCCAGGCACGAATAAAACCGACGTCAGCATCTTCTTCCAAGAAGGGCGCTTCTACATACGACCTCGCCTTCCAGGATGACGGTGGTCGTTACCAATACAAAGGAACACGCGGTGTCGAAGACAGCCAATATGTGCTGATCTTCGACCCCGCCCGCGAGGTCTTTGTCTTGCACAAGGTAGACTCTATGTTCAACATGAACTTAGTAAAGACGCCATCAAACGACGACCCCGAAAGCTTGCGACAAGAGTTTCCTCACCTGGACGCTCATAGTGCTGCTAGCAGCGCCAAGGCTACAGGATCGACGAGACAACCTGCAAAGGGAAGGAAAGAAGAGAAGAAGACGGCGGCTAAGCCGCGGAAGCCAGCATCGAAACCAAAAGCAGAAGATAAGCCGGCTCTAGCAATGCCCGAGAAGAAATCACCTCCGAAGCCCGTAGCAACTAGCAAGCCGCGCCGCACCTCAGACGATTCGGAGGAAGAGAGCTCGGACGACGACCTCGGCCTTACAATAGAGAATCCAGGTGGCGAGGCGCCGAGAGTCAATCAACACTACTCTCCCAACCTCTTTGGAATTCGTCGTTTCTCCGATTTGATGAATGAGGGCGAAGACGAGAAGAATAACGAGGAGCACGACGATGCTGACGGCGAAGAAGACGACGATGAGCCTATTGAGCACTTCGTCCTACCTAGCCCGATAAACCAGCAGATGCAACAAACTAGCAACGCCCATAAACATCCGCAAGCCAACGAGGAAGATGAGGAAGACGAGGATGAGGAGATGGAGGATGTGCAGCAAGAACAGCCGGCTAACGCTGAGGAACCTGCCCTGGATGAGTCGGATCTCGAGGCTGCGCTGTTGGCCGAACTGGGCGAAGAGGATCAGCAAGAAAGCGACGTGAGCGAGGAGGAGTAGGAGAAAATATGATTATTTTTCATCTTTTTTTTTCTTTTTCATTATTGATTTCAGGGATGCGCACTTGAGGCGATATCTTTATCTGATCTTCCGGGGATATAATAAAGCGGCGCCTGGTGTTCTGGATACCACATGAACGGGTGGATGGAATATCGGAATCAAATAAATGACGGATAGAGATCTCTCGGCAGAAGCGGTGGCCTGGCCTTGATTTAGTTATTTTTATTGACGAATATTTTAACGATTACCTAGTAGTTACAGAGTGTCCTAGCATTTCTAGAGGCGAAAACATGACACTATCCTTTAACGAGATTAGTTGGGATTAAGTAGACTTTGGCATGGACGATGGCTTGATGTTATGTTTAACCGGGCATTCCTGAATACACTGGGAGATATGTATTGGGGGGGATAAACTCCTCTAATACATAGGTGCCCAGGTAGAGCTTAGTCTAGAAGATGGATACGCAGACGTATAGTATACTATTAGATAGTCTGTGTTCACCACTAAAACTTTACGCGCCATATATGTCTTCAATATATGTATTTTTCCTATCAACAAATATATACCCTATACCCACACGTATCCCTCATCCCCTATGCTATCCATCTCCTCTTACGAAGCCCCCGAGAAGGCTAATTTCTCGTTCCCAACAACCGGGTTCAGCACATTAACATTAGTTCCCGCCAGGTTTCCATCACCGCCCTGTACTACAGCCGAGAACGAATCGGCCATAAGTTGTACGCCACTCACGAAGTCCTTCTCGTCAAACTCGCAGTGCCCGCCGTTCGGTGAGTTATCTACCGTCTGTAGGGCCCCGACGGCTGCTGCGTCCAGGCCTTGCGATGTGGCGATCTGCTCGTAGGCTTTGATCGCTGCCGGGATCGCGGGTTGGAGGAGCGTTAATTCTTGCTGCGTGCTCTGGAAATGCACACGCGTCTCTGCTAACGCAGCGGCGTCCGCATCCGCTACGTCGACTTGCGGTTCTAATCCGCCGCAGTTAAGCAGGACCTGAGACTCCTTTCCGGCACCGGCGAACTGCGACATATGCCCCGGCATCAAGAACCCGCTCAGCAACAACGAGCCGCCAGACACCCCCGTAAAGCTCACGCGGCTGGGGTTAAACGCTAGGACCTGAGGCATGATGTCGGCGACCAAGTCGGCGACGGCCTGGGCGTGAGCCACGCCGTCAGTACGGTCAAGGCCAGAACCGCCGCCCCAGAAGAGGTTTGGGTCCGGCGCCAGGACGGCGACTCCTGCGAGACCATCCTGCACGGCTTGATTCGGGAAGTCGAAGAACGACTGTCCGCCGTCGCCGTGTAAAAGGACGTTTAGACCTAGGTCGCCGGCCGCGCCCGCCGTCTGGGCGCCGCCGTCGACGCCGGAGTCGGCTGTGAATTGGTCGGCGGGTGCGGAGACTTTGAAGCGGAGAGGGAGGCCACTAGGGAGGATTAGCGTCTATACATATAAACCTGGGTATGTTGGTTATAAATAGAGAGGTAAACGTACTTTACATTAGCCGTCATATCCAAGATAGTGCTTCCATCCGTCGCCGTCGAGACTCCCTGCGGTATCTGCTGCGCCTGTTGAAAAGCCGTAGCTTGCTTCTGCTGTTGTCCTCCGCCTGTAGTCGCCCCCTGGCTATTCCTGTTCCTGCCACCCCTATTCCCTCTGTTTTGCGGCGCCGCATCGACGAGGGAAAGAGCCCCGAGGGCGAGCAGTAGCGACAATGAGCGGATGGTCAACATCCTGACTACGTAACTTGGATTAAGGGGAAATATATTACGAGTAATAAACAAACGAGAAAAGAAGAAGAGACAGGCGGATCCGGGCCTGGGGAAAGAAAGGAGATACCGTGTGGTTATCGAAATAAGGCCCGTCAAGAGCTTAGAAGTGAAAGAAGGTGTAAAAGGAAGAGAGAGAAACAGAACCCCATTCGCATTTCGCAGATTTCGAGAGAACGCAGTCAGTCTTATGAGTAAGTCTTCAAATTACTCCCCCTCCTAGGGTCACGGAGATCAAACATCCATCACCGCCCACAACAAATCGCATCCAGACCTAGCCTTGCGCATTCCAAGCAATCTAGAAGGGCGCCAAGAAGGGACCGAAGATCAAAATTGGCGTTTATCGCACTGAGGTATCAGCTTCGACGATAAATATCTGCTTCCAGGCTGCGCTGGTGGGATAACGGACACTTCTGACACCGTATTGGGAGACAGTCGAGCTTCTCCGTGTTTCGCGGCAAGGGTTGCGACCGTTCTGAGGGCGCCGGCATCCCTGTCCGAACCCCACAATCCCCGGGAGGTATCGTCACATCCTGGAGTTTGGGCTCTTGTCTGAAGCTTAGCTTTTGCTTGGCGATGTCTATCAAGAAGAGTTCTTTTGGCTATTCCTAGGAGCATTAATACATACGGGTTAAAACAAGTTGGATCCCACCTGCAGAGAGCTCTAAACCCTCAAGTAAAAATAAAATAGAAACTGGTGCTATCCTGGAAAACCTGAAATAGTTAGGTGTTAGTTATTTGTTAATTATCATTAATATTGGACATCTTCGTGATGCTTTCAGTTACAATTACTACTTAAATTTATCCATCTACTAGCTTTACACTACAACTGGACATGACTACTAAGCAAACAAGTTGCAAGACCGGCGAGAATAAGCTAGAAAACAGGATGACGTCGGAATCAACACTAATCAATGACGGAACTGACAAGCATAGAAATGATTCGCATCGCAAGTTGCTCGAGAGCTTCCAACCGTTTTGCCCTCGGCCAAAATGGCCACATTCATTGGGAGCTAAGCTCATACCGTATATGAAATATACACCCGCTGAGAGGAATCCTTTGCGCCCAGCTTTGTTACAATGACCAACTCAAAGTGAGGTCCCGACTTCGCTTGTTCCCATATGCCCTAAATATATTACCAAATGTATACCAAATATATGCAAACGAGCGTATTGAAATCCAAGTTAACAAGTCTATAGAAAAAAATTGGCCGTGGATTGGAAGTCTTCAGATCTTATACTATTCAGAGTGGTAATAGTATGTGTAGGTCCGGGGGGGCATGGCTCATAATATTGAAGAAGCCGAATGATTCGTCCTTAAACGGCGCCGAGCCATGCTAGCTCCGTATAGACTTTACTGATTGATATTGTGGAACCAATCGTAGTGCTATAATACACGTCTAGGAGGTGGACGTACAGCAATGTGCATCTGCTATTATTGCTAACAAGCGGTTGAGAGCTGTGCATACTTGTCGACTATCATACCATCGACTCATCCATTGCCTCTAGATCGTTAGGCATCGCCCCGTGTTTTTTTATCATATGCCGTCTCCAATTGTCTTTTCTCGGGAATGCTTTTCTTCCTTTGAAGTACGCACATGTTGGTTCCGTACAGTGATAGGCTTTCGACTTGACATGCTTATCGTTGATATGTCGATCAAGGTGTGTCTTTGTACCAAACTTCTTATCGCATCCCTCGTAAGGGCACTCGTGTTTGCGGTCGTGATAACGTTTATGGTGGTTAAGTTTATGGACCTGATCAAAATACCGGCCGCACTCTTCGCAGATATGACCGGATGATTGGGGAGAAGGAATCTTGGATACCTCCGGCGACGAGCTCGACTCTGGTTCCATCTTGATATGTTCATTTATGTTTGGATACGGTGACGGGGATACCGTAAGCCGGGTGTCCGGCGTCCTTCCCATGGAGGGATCCGTAGAGCTCTGCCCTGGTGTGGTACTGTAGTCGTACGAATCACCGGATAGGCGAGGCTCGTCATCACTAGGGATATCCAGGAAGCTCTCTACATCGATGTCCTCTTGAGAACCATGAAAAAAGTTTTCGGGGTTTTCTTGCGCCGCCTGGTCTGTGACGATGGCAGGAGGCGAGGTAGGGAAGGTCGGAGGAGACGCTGAGTTCTCCATTTGGTAATGAGTATAAGCAGCTTTCTCGGCAGCGTTAGAGGGTTGCATGATGGACATCGGCGACACGAACGATTCTGGCTGAAGAGGAGGAGAGTGTGAGCTGTGGAAGATAGAGGGTCTATGAGTAGCATCAAGTGTCTCGTCCAGCTCCATAGGCTCCGGGATGGCCGGGCTCATAAGTCGTTCTTGGGGCCGGGTCTCGGATTGTGGCTGAGTTGAGTGAGGTAACCGATCGGCGGAGTCCGGACTTCTGAGGGCAGCTGAAGGTAGCTCAGGATCTCTCTCGGTGGTTTCTCGTATTGTTGAGCTAGTCCGAAGAGGGTACACGTCGTACTGGGAGTCTCCTTGTCTCTGTTTCTTGTGTTGCTGATCCTTTTCTGACCAGTTTCCGCCTGCAGAAGCGATCGAGATACCCGTTTCTCCAGAAATTTCGGCAGGCTCTTCAAAAATTTGATTCGCGAGAAGTTTTGCTTGAGTACTAGTTCCTTCCGCAGCTTCTAAATCGGATTCTGGTCTCATACCGACGGGACTAACAACTGGCGAAGCGGGAAAGTACTGTTGAGATGTCGAGTACTGGGGGCTTACGGTGCCATGAGCCGAGGAATGCGTAGAACGTTTCCTCTTGATGCTATTCCAGATTCGACTAGTCAGAGAGCCACTTCTTCTTCTTCGATGTTCTCGGGAATCTCTCAGCTGAGCCTCGTAAAGCTCAGTCATTTGTCTAGACGGTGGTATCGTTTCTTGCTCAGGATTTGAGCCCATCGAGATCCTGGTGTCATAATAACTAGAATTGGCTGCTTCGTATCCCGTGACGGCATTGTCAGAAGGCAGATTGGCCCCAAGGTCGTTGGTAGTTGAAAAAGCTGTCGGCTGAGGGGGCAGAGGAAAGTCGATGCCCGGGGGTAGAGACGGCTGACCGAAATTTTGAGGTAGGTGATAAGATTCATGACCACTCACAAATCCTCCTCCATAAACGGCAGGTTGTGTCTGTTGGAACTTAGAGCTGTCGCTGAAGCCTGGGTTGATTCTCTCGAAATCATCCTTCATAGAAGGAGGATGATCCGGTTGTGTGGCAGGGGTTTGCCTAGGCCGGAAGCCCTGGAAAGGAAATAACGTCCTGACTTGGGAGACTGTAGAGCTTCCAGCTGGCAATATCCCCGCTTCTTTCGCCTCTCTTACCTTCCGCCTGTACCGGAAGTAGAGAAAGCCCAGGACTATGAGTAACAGGCTGCCTCCGAAGGCACAGCCGATAACCGTTCCAGCAATTGCACCGGCAGACATGTGACTCCCCCGCGCCCTGAGCCCGGACCTGGGGTTCAGAATGGGCGCCATATTGAATTAGATGAGAGCCGGAGCTCGCAGTAAAGGGTGAATAAATTCTCGTAAATGCCAAAGGTTATGCTCTAAGCATGAGACGATACCTAGCCTGGATGAGAGACTAACGGGTGCAAGCCAAGAGAAGTAGTTTGGGTTCTGCCGAGAAGGAATTAAGTCTCGGGCCGTCAGTGGCGGGGAAAGGTTATGCGAGACTTAGATGGGCGGTTTTAGGTCAGGGTCGGGTACGGTCTCCCTCTCTCTCGCGCGCGTATAATCAGCCGGTCAAGTCAGTGGGATGAGATTCGGCCAATACAGGCGGCCTAATGACGGCCTAACAAGTGCTGCGCAAGGCAGGGGCAAATGGATTATGCGGAAGGTGAATTGGTAATGATCTAGGTCATATTTTGATCATATTATGAGATGGATAAGAGGAGTTGACGTTGAAGAACCAGGATGTAATGATTTATCGGATTGATTCAGCCTCATCAAAAAAAAAGTTGGAGGCGGAAGTGAACCCGGAGACGCCCTACAGCTGCAGGTAGAGTTACATTGCGATTCCCTAAGAAACCTAAGAAACCTACATACAAAATCCCACGGATATCGATGGCTGGCGCTCGTGTATGTACAGGGTATACATAGTACAAGGGGTCCTTGCCAATTGGAGTCCTCAATTAGGACATAAAATTACTTTGGGTTTCAACCATTTTGTTATGACAAAATCTCCGAGACCCTCTTATTCTAAGTTTCCTAAGAAATTCCCACGTTAAAATGTCGAAAGGGTAAGCACGAGGTTAGTGCACTAACACAAGCGCTTACCAGCGCACGTGTGCACCAAAACTTGGGTTAGCTGGTTAGCTACTTTGGTACGCTACTGCGCCACAAGCTATAACCATTAGAGGAAAGGGGCTAATCGATAGGTATTAGCCGTGGAAGTATCCAGTTCTCCTGTCAAGTACCTGACAGAAGCTACTTCTACTGTCGGAGACCTCTCGGTGAACGCGATGAATCGTGTTTTAACACAATCAACGCACTACTTTGCATCAAACATCTACGGACGAGCCGTAGCAGATCAGCCTCAATTGCATCACGCTTTGCACCACACGTTGTAACCCCACATACGTCATCGCAATGTCCTCTGGTCTAATGAATGTGTCCGGTTGAAAAGTTAACCTAGTGTTTTGTCTGTGGTTTTTGTCCATGGGAGTTTTTGTGACATGATCCAATCAGAACGCTACAAATCTCAACCCTCCTCCATTTTCTTTGGGACTGTCAGGTCATTCATAAGGTTCAATGCTGTACGTTAGCAACTATTATGATTCACTCCCGAAACTAGACATCTATCATCTTACCTCGAAATAGGGATCATCGAAACTCAAGGTTAATAATGACCTCGGACCTTGTAGCGATTCCTGTCCATGCAAATGATTATTCATACTTAATCGGGCGCAAAGGATCCATGATATCGTTGGTCTCAGAATTGATACATAGCGCACTCGAGTCCTATTAAGACCCAAAGTATGGCCAACGCTTCCATTCTGTTCGGTCAAAGGCCAGCCTCGCCGTTGATGTTGGGGAACTCTTGTCAATAATCGAGGCCAATTATTTGCGTCTCATCCGGCGAGCCATCCGTCCCACTCAAGTTGAACAAACAGGCAAGATATCCATGAGCCATAATACAGAACCATTCGCCTTTTAAATGAGGCATCCAGTCGAGGTCCGCTTACTGTGGTGATGGAAGGAGTTCCATTTGCCTTCTAATACTCTCTGCCTAGTAGGCAATTTACATAGTACAACTATCTCACCGCCACCGGCGTCCTGGTTTCTAGTACGTTTGCCTACCTAAGGTATCTTTATCTAAAGATAATCTCCACAGAAATGTAAGTGCAACAACCTAAAGAGCAGCCTTTGCGCTTTTGTACATTCATGTCTCGCACCGTAGACATCAAAACTCGATTGTAACATGTATAAACCATATTCTCCAACGTACTATAGATAATGGAGACAGATAGCAAGTATAACATGTCCGTCAGACATGCGCCCGTTCATTAGAGGGCCTTAGAGTGAAGGACTACGGGTTCTGCCGCTGCAAGAATCGAACCATTTTACATGGGAGCGTGGGAGCATGGGAGCCGAAATACCAGTACACTGTTTATGGTTTTGAGGCCGGTCAGAGCATCTTCGACTCAGCATCTTTCTTGTATCAGCGCTGCAGTCGTAGGTGGTCTCGGTGTACTTGGGTTAGGGGCTTAGGTACCCCAAATGAAACCAGCAGCATGCGAGTTGGGATGTTAAGGGCACGCTGTGTAGCCTAACCCGATATCACCCTACCCTACCTCGAGAGGAAGGTCTTTTCTATTTGGGTATATGCTCCATCCCGTAACGAAAAGCCATAGAGTACCACTGAACGGCCATCTTACATATCTTCTTAATAGCGGAGGGAATATTACTATTTCCCGCCGGCTCTCGTGTGTCGTGTGACGAGTCAGTTGCGTTACAGCATATACGGCTTTCTCGGAAATGCCACACGTTCTATGGTTCGATTGTAGGGCTTGGTGCTGGAGATTCTAGATCGTAAACCGACATACAAAGAATTGATGCATCAGACTGCAGGTTGCGTATAGGTTGACAGGGGCAAGTCTGTCTAGACCCTTCGTAAGCATGGTCCTTGCTACCGTGTTCGGGCTCTAGAATAATTCATAATTCGTGCAAAGGCATTTATTTACAGAAGCAACATAAAAGTCTCAAGGGGTAACCGGCCGTTCTAGAAACGGGCTGCAGGTAAGCCTCACCCTAGGGTCTAGGCTCTCAGGTCCGCAACAAGTTTTAACCCGACGATATTGGCATTGGGCATTACCGCTTCTATCTGGTCCAACTTATTCCAGACTTTGAAGGAATAGATAGTAACTAACCCATGTGATGATGTTAGAGCAATCAACAAAAAAGAGCTAGCACGATAGAATATATCGCGATAACACCTACCAGTGGTGAGCGGCATAGACTAGGATACCATGTCACCAATAATCTATTTATTATACTCCTCGTTGTACAGCAATTCTTATCCTTAGTTGATTAGGTAACTTAGCTACTATTCCGGAAGGTCAGCGTACCACATGGCATTCGAATTATGGACGTTCCGTACAAGACCTAGTGCGGCTAACTTGGACTGAAACCCCATATTTCGTGACACTACGCGGGACGTTATAGAAATGACTATATCAAAAGTTAAAAAAAAATTAATACGAGTGACAGAATAGCAATGATAGTATACAATGAATATGTAGGCGCAAGGATCGTACAGCTTGACGCTAGAGATAATGCATCACTGACGAATTTGATGTCAGCTGCACAACAGTCCCTACTGGTGCTTGCATATATCAGAAAATTGCCGTATACACAACAGCCTGTTGGCACACACCGTCTATTCTTGACAGCCAAGCAAGACGACGCGATGCGGATCTGGAGAGCTCTTGACCTCGATCGAGGTTCTACAACCGGGAGTGGATGAAGGGGGCTAGTGTTGAATCGTCTACAGGACTAAGACTTTCCGCCACGAAGGTCGATCCTCAGCCGAGATAGCAATGGTTAATTACACCTTTTAATCCACTTACTAAGTTTCGTATGATCTATAATAAATCGAATCGACACTTACTTCTTTCTAGTCGAATCACTTGATGATATAATGGGTACTTAATGATGTTAATCATTTGAACTTATACGAAGGAAAGGATATTCCGTCATATGTCAGCTTCATACAACCTTTGATATAAATGCCTGAGTATAGGTGGGTAGCTTCCTCAAGAAATAGAGTTACATGTGAGTTCTGTTAACTACCATACAATTCTATAGACATAAAGAACACCGCGTGATGGGTAAGATGTGATATGCCTACTTTGGGTATGCATCTCGTCGAAACGTCGTCTGATCCGATATTGTATTTTTGCTATTTGTATGTTTTATATCTGGCTAGGATCTTATACAATCATACCTACCCTTATGCTAGATAGAATATATTACCTATTAAGTTAGCTATTGTTTCTGCAAGGTGACTGCGTGGCAACTATTAAAAGAGGTGGCTACTAATTTACTTTAGCTTTGGGTATAAGAAAGTCAAGTTCTAAATTAAGGTGAGTTCCATAGATGTACATATGTACCTACATGTGTAGTTGACCTTAAGCCGGTCTAAAAAGCACGGGGACGGGCTTAGACAGGGGGGGGGGTGAACATGTGGTTCTTACCTTGTAGTCGACGGATTGTCTAGACTGTGGCGTTTAGAAACATTTTATTTCCAACGTACCTATTTCCGGTGCTTCACACCTCTATGGATACCACGAAAACATCCATGTTTCAAATCATAGGACTATTCTACTACATTACTTTGTCTTTGTTATATTTTTAAGCTGATGTAGGTGTATGTACCTAATGTTTACCTGATAGTGACATAGCAGTAGCATAGGTTCAATGATCATACATGTATGTACTGTACTTACCGTCCAGGTGGTATTATACATTAGTAACATTACATACATGTACACATATGCCTAATGTATCTAACCTAGATCGTATGTAGGTACCTTATATGTATGTACCTTACATACATAGGCCTAGGCCACAGTTAGATCGCTCTTCCCGACAGCAACTGCCAACTCTACTAGCCAATGCGATCGAAGAAGAATGTGCTCCGCAATGTACGTAAGCGTTCTAGTGGTCCCGAAGCAGCGACCCCTGGCTGCCCTGGCTCTAAAATCCACAAAAATCTTATTTTACGGGTTCCCGATCTCTAACCCCCGGACACAATTCTGAGCATCATGGCAACCAGCGCGTGCACTCTTTCCAATCCCGATTCTGAACGCACCAAAGACCGTGGCCAGATCTGCACACCAGCAGACGCACCCGGCAAGATGGATTTACTTGTAATAATCAAATGCTATCTTCTTCCTCGGCATGGCTTCCGCCTCCAGTTAAGTTGTCGATCCCCATCCGTGTTTGCTTTGCCGGGCTCGTCTCTCCAGAAGACTAGGTCCAGGGTTATGTGTCTGGACCTTGAGGAAGCCTATCCCTTGTCGACCTCAGATATTCCTATTCTGTAGGTGGATCATATCACGGTTATGGTCTTATTCTTGGCCGGAAGTCTGCGTTGCCACAGGGTCTAAGGGGAGTCTCACTCTACCTTGTGTTTCTTTGTGCTTTCTCTTTGCCTTTTAGTCCACAATACTCGTATACAATCATATACGAATCGGAATTATAGTCTGGATCTTGCTCACGGGAACGCCCGATTCGGTTGAGTTACATCCAGTATCGTAGGAAAATCTCGTCTCGACTGGCCTGGCCTTCAAGACGGAATTCCTAGTGACTATCTGCTTTTCTCGGATATATAATTTCCATGAACACCCACTGCGTTAGGGAACCACTCCCATGCGTTAGCGCCTCTTTAGAACTTAAAGGAAAAACTCCCTGATCTAGAGACGCTTTTACCATTTTTAGAAAAGCCAGTTTGTCTCTAGCTCGACTCTAGATACCGTCACCCTGGTTGGTCCTATCGGGAGTGGTGGGTCAGCCTTGTTGTGTTGTACATCGGCCTAAGCGACGAGAGTACGAGCATCTGAATCACCTTCAGCCGCCTCGATCTGGAATTCGATCCTAAATTCGATCCTTGAGGTCTAGATTTGCCTTCGTCATCACACGCCTGTTCATATTACGTTTCCGGCAGCAGCTTTAACGTGGAGAGCATAGGGACGAACAAACTATCAAAGACGTCAACTGTATCTATCTGCAGGTCGTATTTCACCAAATCTTGGCCAGCTCCACTAGAGCTCCGGTACGTGGAAGAGATAACTGCTTTCAAAAACTGTCTACTACTGTGTCTCGCCGGCTCTCGCGGTAGTTACTCCCACCCTATCGAACAAGAGATCTGTATCTAAAGCGCAAATTTGGTAATCTATCTAGCCCCAATCCCAGATACTCACTGATTAAGTCGCCATGTCGGCAAACAATGTCCTTGTCTACATTATACGCCACGACCTGCGTGTCTCTGACAATCCCATCCTGCATCATCTCGCTTCCACAATCGGCCATGGGTTCACGCATCTCTTGCCTCTCTTTGTCTTACTACCTCACCAACTTGAGGTTTCCGGATTTCTGAAGGAAGGCGGAAAATCACCTTTTCCCGAAGCTAAAAGCGAAGTTGGACGCTATTGGAGATGTGGGCCGTACAGGGCTGCGTTTATTGCCCAATCTATTTGGAACCTCAAGGACAACCTAGAGAAACTAGGAAGCGACTTGACGACTAGGATAGGGACGTACGATGGTGTATTAAAGACACTCATTGACGGTTTGCGACTGAAGGGGCTCAGTGTCGGAGGAGTGTGGGCGATAGGGGAAGAAGGCTATGAAGAGAAACGAGATGAGAAGCTCATATCGGAGGTTTGCTCGAGTCTTGGTGTAGACTTTCGAACATGGGTAGATGAAAAGTACTTCATCGACGAGTGAGTCATGATCATAGCTTCGAGGCGGACTTTACTGACGAATCCTCACTCACCCAGTCGAGATTTAAAACTCGACAAAGATGATCTCCCAGACGTATTCACGACTTACAGGAAAATGATGGAACCATTGCGAGAGAAACCTAGGGCGACCTTGTCTACCCCACAGAAAGATACATTACCCAAGTCCGTCGAAAAGTCTTTAATTCCAAGGCAGGAATCGCCTTTCGAGATCCCGTCTTCATATGATGAATTCGAAGAAGCACTCTTAAGACCTGTTAGGGGAGCCCTGTCTAACTCTCCACCCTTCCCTGAAGGAGCTAAGTCGGCTCATCCTTTTCGCGGTGGAGAAGATAGTGCTCATTGTAGATTGGATCATCTGATCCAATCGGGAAGTGCCTCCTTGTATAAGAGCTCGCGTAATGGACTCTTAGGAAGCGATTTCAGCACGAAGCTGTCTGCCTATCTCGCACAGGGATGTATCACCGCTCGTCAGGTACATGATAAGCTTGTGGCATACGAAGATGGAAAAGACAAGTCGCTAGCCGAATCTCAGGGGTATGGCGATGGAGAAAACGAAGGGACAAAAGCGATACGGTTTGAGTTGCTGTGGCGTGACTACATGAGGCTCTGCACTAGGAAGTTCAAAGAGAAGCTTTTCCTCCGGTCTGGATTCAGAGATGATCGCGCCAACAAATGGAAGTCGGCTAAGAAGGAGGATATAGCTGACGGGCAACAAGAGTCGGCGGACGAAATTTCTAAGATAGTGCAGAGAATATTCGATGGAACTACTGGGATGGGACTGATCGATGCTTCTCAAAGAGAGCTATTACACACAGGATATACTTCGAACCGTGCCCGCCAAAATGTCGCGAGTTTCCTTGCCAAACACCTCTGTATCGATTGGCGTTATGGTGCTGAATGGTACGAAATGCTATTGGTCGATTATGACGTTTCATCGAATTGGGCAAACTGGCAGTACGTTGCAGGGGTGGGAAACGACCCGCGAGGAGAGGCACGAATCTTTAACCCTGTAAAACAAGCTTTCGATTATGACAAGGATGGGGAATACGTACGTTGCTGGGTACCCGAGGTGCGGAAGCTTGAGAAACTAGAAAATGTCTTTCAGGCCTGGACGACACCGAAAGAGGATTGGGATCGATTTGGCTTGAAAGGCCTCGCTATGGCCGAGGACCCGGTGAAGAAGATTGACTTTTCTGTGGAAGGAAAGCCTAAAAGTTCCAAACGACCATTTATCCGGCGACGCGGCCGTGGTCGTGGGGGAAACAATCACACTACGCAGTCTCTTGCGACTGAGCAATCGCCAAGCGACACGAAGGATGCCGATAGCCTCAGTAAGAATGAGAAATCAGGTAACAGGCCACTTAGTAATCCCGCCCAGCCAAACATATCCGAAAGTCACCGTGGTAGTTTTCGAGGCGGGCGAGGATACGGTGGAGCCTACCGAGGTCGTGGCTTTCGCGGATTGAGAGGAGGGTACCGGGGTCGGGGTTCGTCAAACTATGGTCAACCACCACTGCCTATACAGCAATTAGCTCCGGCCGAACAAGCGCAATAGGATTCCTTTTATCGTGCGACGAGCTATTGTTATTACTACCCGCTGCCTGTGGATTTCCCTCCTTGGGGTACTGTACTATTCTACGGAGCTGATAGTAGCGAAAATCACCACCCTAACGCATTTCTACGACCGCCATGCCCCTAGGTTCGATGTACTGACAAGGAGCGGGTTTCAAATATATATATATATATTTACTGGCCCCGACCAATTCCATCGCTTCCTAGCTTTCTCTCCTTTTGTGGTTCAAGAAAAGGTTGTAAGTGGGAATTATGGAGATATGTTAGGAACGTGTCCCCATTTCATGTGTAACTATGTTCTATGATAGATATTTCTTAAGATAGCGAAAAACAACTTTATGCTCTGGTATCGTCTTTCATTTGCCCCTTATGCCAAAACGCCCGTGAATGCTGGATGAGACTATCATCTCCTCACTACTTTCGGGAAAGTCCCCTCAAAAGCTATATGAACTTGCCTAATGTACCACTAACATACCATCCTAGAATTCTTCAACAAGCGGTTTTAGCTTGACGCCCTTGGGCACAACAGCCAGAGCCTTGGCCTCAACGCAGATCTTCCCATGAAGTGTCTCCAGTGTACCTTCAACCCACATCTTACGATCGCTCTTAGACGGGTCCTCTCCCTCGCGGATCATTGGTCGGGTGCGAATAATGTAAAAAGCGGAAGTCAACGTAGGCGCACGGTATTGGAGCTCGAGACGGGCGGTAACCCCCGTGCGCGCGGGAAACAGCAGCACTGCGCACCGAACTAAACTCTCATCTAGCAGCGTCGCTAGCGCCCCGCCATGCACGACGCCCGGCCAGCCCGCCGTCGCAGTGCCGAAGTACACCACGCTGATGACCTCGTTGGTCTTAGTATTTCGGAACACACGTTGGAAAGGTATGCCGTGGGAACCGCCTAGAGGTCCGGAAGTCAGGCGCGATTGTACCATGGTCGTGGATTGCGCGCCCGAGTACGCATCCCAGGATTTCCAGGTCGGGTCGGAGGATAGTGCGCGCACGAGCGGGAGCGCGGAGCCTTCGTCCCGTATCTTGGAGACGTGGTATTGGTCCTGAGGAGAGCCGTGGGGGATGGGCGCGGGAGGGGCTAGGGACAAGCGGATTAGGGTGCCGAGGGATAGGCCGATGAGTAGGAAGATGGTGGAGTAGTAGATGCCTCGGCGGCGACGACGAGGAGGTTTAAGGGTGGAGGATGTGGGGTGTTCGGGCGGGACTGGGGTCGTAGCGGTGGCTGCGGCAACGGCAATAGGGTCTTGAATCTTGGGAGGTTCGGCAAGACGTCGTTGTGAAATAGCGAAGGATCTGGAGTTAAGTCGGGAGAGGAATCGCGATGGTGTATCGGTACGGTAGAGTCGTATCGTGGGACGAGGAGGGACTTGGACAAGCCTCGGATAGACGAGCCTTGCCGACGCTGCAGCCCGTAGGCAGAGCTGCGCGGTTCGGGGACTACCGACCAGCATTATGGATAATTGTACGGTGTTGTAGTTCGGATTGAGGCTCTTAGGGTGTCAGGGCGTAGGGGTGAGACAGATCTTGGTTGAATGTAACCATAATAAGCCTAAGCCGAGTCGTGAGATTGATTGGTTCGATTGATAGGTAGTATTACTTAATGTTAGATTACCTAGTACAAAATTATTGGGAACATTGGTGACCCCCACTAAGATCTTGCATTATTTAGCGCCATCTCGGGAGCCTAGCTGCCCAGCCAGCTCCCTTGTAGCTGCCTTGTAAGCATATTGTAAGCCATGAGCCAGCATCCAAGGCAGGCACCTCCTAGGTATTAGAGACGTATTAGACTCCTGGAATTCCACTAGTACGGTACTCCCAGCGATCGTAGGAATTTTATCATTTTACAACATGAACTATCATCCCTCAATCCTACAATCCACACTGATACACAGCATATCGAAAAAGCGCACTAGCCAATCCCAAGTCTATGATCTCATCAAATGGTTATATGTTTGACAAACCGGCAATGTCAAATCAACTGCTCACAATGGCTGTAGCCTGCGATATAAATTCGGAAGTCCGAAGTAAACATGGATCGCCACAATTTTACCTCTGACTACTTGCAGAAGCTATTTCTATTAAGAACCCACCGTATCGGTTACGCCAAACTCACCCTTTGCAGATTTCATAAGTAAACTTTATAATCGCCGCGACACGTTATGTTAGTCGACTACAATCTTAGTTGTATATACGCGTTGATAAACTTACTATAAGGCCTGGTACTCGCTATGGCCTACGATTACGCCCTCGTGTAAGTACCACAGGAAGCATTTACAAACGAGCATTTCTCTTTATGAGAACATTGAATTAACCCATTGAGCAGACATCTTAAGTACACTATACCCCCGGCTTGTCTTCTCACTTTCATTTTGAAGCCGCTTCTTACAAAACTTGACTTGTATAAAACATTTACGCTGATACTAATTGCTTTCTTTGCGACGCTCCCCTGGGATTCATATCTAATACGTAATGGCATTTGGACATACCCCCCTGACGCGATAGCCGGGCCGCGTCTCTTCGAGATCCCAGCCGAAGAGTTATTCTTCTTCGTCATACAGACTTATATCACGTCGATGCTATACATCTTGCTCAGCAAGCCTGTTCTCCACGCTCAATTCCTTACGAGTAAGGATGACTCTTCACTCAAGTCCCGACGAATACGAACAGCGGGCCAAGTTCTCTTGATAGGATGTGTCATCGCTGGCATCTCACTTGTCAAAAATGGGGGCCAGGGGACATATCTTGGCCTCATCTTAATATGGGCCTGCCCCGTCGCACTTCTTACATGGTCATTTTCAGGCCACTTTTTGATTAGACTACCTCCTGCCTGCGTTGTAGTTCCAATCGTCTTACCCACCGTGTACTTGTGGATTGTAGACGAGCTTGCCCTAGGGCGTGGAACATGGGCTATTGAGTCCGGAACAAAGTTCGGCTGGCGCCTATGGGGAAGCTTAGAACTGGAAGAAGCCGTGTTTTTCCTCTTTACCAATGTCTTAATTGTGTTTGGCCTAATCGCCTTCGATAGGGGACTGGCGGTTCTATACGCTTTCCCGGAACTATTCCCCGTTGTACCATATATGCCTCCTCCAAGTCTCCTCGCCAAAGCCGTCCTGCTTGATCCTATAAAATATGACATGGTACGGGTAAAGGGTATCAGAGAGGCCGTCCAGACACTGCGGCAAAAGAGCAGGAGCTTCTACTTGGCTAGCTCGGTTTTCCCTGGACGTCTTCGCATCGATCTCGTTCTTCTGTAAGTAAGCACTGCGCCATATCTTGTCCTCCTGTATTAATTCTTTCTAGATACTCCTTTTGTAGAGTAGCAGATGACCTGGTAGACGAAGCCCATGGGGAGAGCGAAGCCACACTATGGATTAAAAAGCTGACCAACTACCTTGATCACGTTTACGGTTCGGATAGCCAACCCCCATCTTCGATTGGTACTATTAATGATTTTGTGGGGGAAAACTTCCCGGAGTCAGCAAGGTCTGCGCTGATACTCTTACCAACAAAGCTTCTCCCAAGCAAGCCATTTTATGAGCTCTTGGAAGGATTCAAAATGGACCTCTCCTTTGGCGGGACTGACATTCGTCAACGAACTAGACAGTTTCCTATTCAAGACGAAGGGGACCTCGAACTTTACGCGCACCGTGTCGCGAGTACTGTCGGGGAATTATGTCTAAGGCTCGTATTCCATCACAGCACCGCGAAACTTCCAAGCGACAAGGAATCCATTCTTGTACTTGCTGCTCAAACGATGGGACACGCATTGCAATACGTCAATATTGCTCGCGATATCTTAGTGGACGCCGAAATTGGCCGGGTCTACCTGCCCTCAGATTGGCTCAAGCAGGAGGATTTGACACCTCAGGATGTTATCAAAGACCCAAGACAGCCAAAAGTGGAAATTCTCAGACAGAAGTTACTTGATTGCTCGTTTAAGCAGTATGGGCGATCACGAGATACCATGGACATACTTCCCCACGACGTTCGCGGTCCTTTGATCGTAGCTGTTGAGAGCTACATGGAAATAGGCCGGGTTTTACGAGAAAGAACTGGCGTCCCTTCGAAAACTCGTAAGGGGCGGGCAACGGTTCCTCGATCAAGACGGATACGGGTTGCATGGAAGAATCTTTCTACTGCATGACCATTATTTCGTTTTATTTTTCGGATTTTAGCTATATGTTTCTCTTTAATTGGTAATCGGGCATGAGGAGCGATCTATCATTTAGGTTGGATGGTATTACGATGATGTGTACCTATATGTAGAATAATAGCGTAGATATGTGCTATCCCCTCTTCTGAATTCTGGCTTTCGGTGTTGGGATACTACTCATTGTGTTGGAAGCTATAGGTATATTTCACAATTTCTGCGACAAGTTTATGAGATATTCAAAGTTAAGTTGTAATCTCCTTGCTGATTATTCGTATTAAATAAATACTATCAACACTATCTGATGTCTGCCTACCTAAATAACAAAGTTACTATCCGTTCATACTAGCCGGACTCATCAAAGTTTCCATCCTAGGTATCTCACCGACTTGCGCCGAAACCCAAAACTTCACAAGACAGGTTGTACGAAACAGGTACCTAAAGTAACAGCGGATTTATCGATTACGCTAGGAAATGTCTCTCGCCGTCTAATGATGAATCATTATGTCGAGCACAACGTTCTTTACGGAATATACATAAGCGACTCGGTGCAATTTTTTCTTAGCGCGGCCAGCATTCCCCTGGACGATGCGAACCATAACGATAACGGATTGAGATCGCGGGCTGTGCTACGCCTCTTTGTCGCGAGATTGCCGAGCGGATACCTACCTAGTCTGGATGCACCATCTGTCCCGGGATGTTGGGTTGGGTTGGGTTGTTATGTCGAATCGCTGGTTGGAGTTTGGCTGGGAGACGACGTGTGATACCTATTTCATTACATTTTGTCTCGGAAGAATCGCATGAGTGAATCGTTTACGTCTATATACTATTCTAACATCTTTGTCATGGTCGTATCTGAACTAAAATTGTGCTACTTCAAGCTTTGGGTACCGCATATTTGGCTTATTTCTGGCTGCAATTTAAGGAATTTGTTGGCATATCGTCCGAAGTACCTAACTCTGATACTGTCTGTCGGTCTATCACTGTATATATTAATTACCTAGGTACTTAGCTGGTTGAACATCGCGCCGAACAGGAGATGTCTAAAATAAGTAGAAAGAAAGCGATTGTTGTTGGTTAGTACACTGCATATCTCATACGACCACCTCACTAACGTATTCCTAGGAGCCGGTGCCGGTGGCATCGCGACAGCAGCCCGGTTAGCGAAAGCCGGGTTTTCTGTAACTGTACTAGAGAAGAACTCATTCACCGGCGGGAGGTGCAGCCTGATATTCCACGAGGGACATCGCTTCGACCAGGGGCCGTCTCTCTTGCTGCTTCCTAAGCTCTTCCAGGAGGCGTTCCGTGACCTGGACACGTCACTCGAGGCCGAGGATGTGGAGCTACTTCGCTGCCCAACCAACTACAAGGTATGGTTCGAGGACGGCGAGAGCTTCGAATTGTCAACGGACCTCGCGCGCATGAAGACCCAGATCGAGCGCTGGGAGGGTAAGGATGGATTCCACAGGTATCTCGACTGGCTGCGTGAGGCTCATCAGCACTACGAACTGAGCGTTAGCGAGGTGTTGCACAGGAACTTCACGAGTTTCTGGAATTTGATAGTCCCGCACTTTGTGCTCACGGGGTTGAAGCTGCACCCCCTACATAAAGTCTGGGACCGCGCGCGCAAGTATTTCTGGTCCGAGAGGCTAAGGCGTGTCTTCACATTTGCTACTATGTACATGGGCATGTCGCCCTTCGATGCCCCGGCCACGTACTCGCTGCTTCAGTACACGGAGCTTGCCGAGGGTATCTGGTACCCGCGCGGAGGCTTCCATGCCGTACTAGCGGCTCTCGTGAGGGTTGGCGAGAGGTTGGGGGTTGAGTATCGACTTAACACGCCCGTCCAGCAAGTCCTCGTGAGCTCCGACGGAAAAACGGCGCGAGGAGTACAGTTAGAAACAGGCGAGATTCTAGAGGCGGATGTAGTTGTCGTGAACGCTGATCTCGTCTACGCTTACTCGAATTTATTCCCGCAGACGCCGAGTATGCAGAGCTACGGCAAGTCTTTGAGGAAGAAAGACGGCTCGTGTAGCTCGATATCGTTCTACTGGAGTCTAGACCGGATCGTCCCGGAACTACAAACACATAATATATTCCTCGCGGACGAGTACCGGGAATCGTTCGACGCTATCTTTGACCGGCAGTCGTTACCCGAAGAACCCAGTTTCTATGTCAATGTGCCTAGTCGGATCGACTCCAGTGCGGCCCCGGAGGGTCGAGACTCGGTAGTTGTACTCGTCCCCGTCGGTCATCTACCGGAGTCGAAAGGCTTCGCGGAACCGAAGAGCGCGGGTTTGCCACGAGATCAGGACTGGGAAGCACTAGTGGGCCGGGCGCGGCGAGCCGTCCTGTCGACAGTATCCGCGCGCACGGGATGCGAGTCTCTCGACAAGTTCATCACGCACGAAATCATCAACGACCCAGCCGCATGGGAAGACAAGTTCAACCTAGATAAGGGGTCAATCCTAGGTTTAGGTCACGGATTCTTCAACGTGCTAGCGTTCCGGCCGGGTACACGCGCCAATGGGCTGGCAAATGCGTACTTCGTAGGCGCCAGCACGCACCCCGGCACCGGAGTCCCGATCGCGTTGGCCGGTGCTAAGATCACGGCCGAGCAGATCCTAGACGACTTCCGAGTGAGGGTACCGTGGCGTGGAAATGCGGCTACGGATATGGATAATGACCGGGGTGTTCTGCAGAACGAGAAGACGAATCCGCTGGATAGAATACAGCCGGGTAGTCTACGATTCTCGGTAGTGCAGATGGTACTGTATTTCTATGTTTTGGCGTCGATGGTGTGGATATTGTGGTATTGGTATCCCATAAGGGGGGTCTTATCTTAACACCATCGGGTGTGTAAGCGCTTGTGTTAAGGGGTTTTAATACTCTGTAGCTTATTGTTGGCAACTAATTTTATAAAACTTCGCCTATTAGAAAAGCTTTAGCTACCCTACCTACCTGATATTCTATCCACCTTTTACGGTGTGTTCGGAATTGACCTTACATTACAAGCTGTTTTAAGGCCTTCAATATCTTGTCTGCCACGACGTCTAACAAATGTAGGTGCTTAATGTTGAAGACCATGCCTTATGCCATATCTTACTAGTTACCTGACGAGTCATCATTGGAATTGCCACTATTGGTTTCTTCTTCGGCGTCAGCAAGACAGGTGTCGTCGGTTAGCAGGTCGTTGTCTTCTTGTAGCAGGATAGATCGCCAGATATGATTGTGCTCGACAATGTGGTTGATGTAGCCGTCAAAGGTAACCTTAGAGCTGGGAGGCGAGACGAGTGATCGCAGACCCGTGTCGAGGCTCTGGTAAACCTGTCTCATATGCCGCATTTCATCCATCATTCCGAAATCTCGACAGCGCAGCAAGCCCCATCGCCCAGTTATAGACGGATACGTTCCGAAGGCAGTCTTCCTTCGTGTAACGACAGTTGCGGATCCGTTCCCACGCCTCCCCCCCTATGATAGGTGCCATTGCCATTGCCATTGCCATGTCTCGAGTATCATCCGCTTTTATAAAGGAAGCAGAAATGGCGTCGCTATAATAAATCAACTACCAATCACCATAAACTAGATGCTCTTGATACTTACCAAACTTCAATGTGAGCACGTACGTCGGCGCTTAGTCGATCTATGCGAGTATCGAAGTGATCAAAACGAGCATTCATCTGATCCAGACGAGTGCTAAAGTGCTGCATATTGTCTTGTAGCCTCTGGAGAATACGCACGATATTGCCATATCTTACTGCGGTCAAGTGGACGAGTTGCGACATTTTGATCGATATTGAAACTAGGACGAGTGTTACGGTAGGGTTTTACAAGAGACTGTGAAAGGAGGCATCTTCTAATAGGATCATCTGAGCTTATCCTAGCAGTTCCAAGCTACATGAAGAAGTTGCAAGTAGGAGCCTCATTTGAGCGTTACATAGGAAAGGGGGTGAGCTGCAACAAGGTGGTTGCGTTTCTACATAAGATATAGCACGTATAGCAGTAGCATTGTCTCTTAAGTAGTGTATAAGGTAAGGAAAGCGGAGAGTGGCTAAGCTGACTTGAATTGTTACGATTTACAAGGCAGCTACTAAGGGCTATGGTATTTTCATGCCAACTACTTAAACCTAACTTATGTTGCTTATCTCGGGATCCCGGCGGAAGGCGTGAATGCGGATGAGGAGGCCTTCCGGGCGCCGGCACAAAAGCGCGGGCGGCAGTTGTGGGACATACCCGATATATACCTAGGTACCTACCTACCTATAAATCAAGTTATACCTGGCAAGCTGTTAGTACCACAACCATCTCCATCGTAGCACAGCCATCACACCGAGCATCATCTAGCCGACTGCCACACACAACTGTCGAATGGGATCTTCCCGGTAATCCATCTAGTTTTGGAGTCGTGCCTAATTGGTGACTTACCCCTTGCTTCTTTGACGCTCTAGTTTCCATTGGCTCTGCTGTACATTAAACCCGCCCGGCACCCGGCAGATCGTACGAGCCCTAGAAAAAGAGCAAAATTACTTAGGGCATACAATATCTCGTCATATCGGGTCTATGTTGGGCTCTTCTATATAAAGTATCTCTTATGGTTCATCGATATATACCTAGGTACCTAACCTATATATATGACATGGTTACAATATTAGGTAGAATCCCATTATATCTTCCGACGCAATCTTCGTTGATCTTCGTCTTCATCCAATCATTCTATATCACGGCTCGGCTGCGTACGGCTTAACCTCATTAGTAAATTGATATCCGGCTCGTTCAAAACTCCCCTTACTCCCGCGCCCGGCTTCTACTCCTCTCTCGACTGCGACTTCCGTCCCTGTGCTTGTGGTCTTTAACAACAAGCAATCCTTCGCTTCTCTCTTTCTCCCTCCTCCTGTCTCCATCCTTCTCCCTCTCTTTTTCCTTTCGTCTATGTCTTTCCTCTCGCTCCCTCTCCTTCTCGCTTTCGCGGTCCATCTCACGTTCTCTCTCCCTAATCCTCTCTTCTTTCTCTCGATCCGATCGCTTGATCTCCCTCACAGCCTCAACTTTCTCGAAGCTCTTCACATCGTCGGGCATGCGAGTGACAACTAGCTGCTGGCAGAATGACCCCCAGCCGCCGCTAGTCCCCTCCTTTACGGCATCGGCTAGCTCTTCACCGTAGCGCTCGCGATAGGCCTTCTTAATAGCTGCCATATGGTGGCGGTCCCAATGGAAACGAACGAGGCGAGAGATGAGGAGTTCTCGACGTAGTTGATCCTTCCTGGAAGCGGTGAGGGCGTGATGGAGGAGGAGTGCGTCGCGGACAGGCTTATTAATAATTCCATTGAGGATATGAGCTAGGAGCTCGCCCTATATTGATTTGTTTAGCAGCGTATCTCCAACCGGGGTTTGGAAACCTAAGTACTTACCACAAGATTTCCGCTCTTCTTTAACGCGTCCCGAGCGAAATTACCACCGACAACCTTTTCATAGAGCCTGAGGACTTCTCTCAAGTGGTTATCGCTTCTTGAGACAACTATTTGGATCATGGCGGATTCTCCACCTCTGTCGCTGCGAACGGCTTTATACAAAGCTTCAACGTCATCCTGCACCATTTCGTGATGGATGGGAAGCCGCCGTCCGTACTCATCTACATCCTCCATCCGCTTTTCTTCTAGTGCTGTGAGTACCGCACGCTTAAACTTATCCTCCTTCAGCTCGGTTTTCATACACAGCGTTAGTGAGTCTCTATATTTCTTATCCGAGAAAGCCTCCTTAATCTTTGCGATCTCGTAGTTAGAGCGCCCCATCAGACTCTCAATTAACAACTCGCGTCGCGTCTTATCACCGTGGTACCAGAAGTTGGCCCAGTACGCCTCCGACTCCCATTTCCCGAGCGCGACAGTGTAGCATGCCTTCATGAGGATAGGTTCCTCATCCTTTAGGCGAACGCGTATATGCTTAGCAACGTTAACACCCTTGCGTTCTGGACCGGTCTTGACGAGCCGCTTGTACTCGACACGCAGCTCCATAATCTGCTCATGCGTCATTCCAGGTAAAATTTCAATTAGTGGCTCTGTATCGGGAGGTAGGTGATCACCCCTGAGAGCTTTAGCTAGGCGTGCCGCGTCGTCAACAGGGTCGTGGAAACGGGCGCGACGACGCTTCTTCTCGTTGCCTTCATCAGAAAGACCCGGCGAGAGAGGTTCAATTAGGTCCGAGTTTCTTCTGGGGTCATCCGAAGCAAGGAGCAGCGGCGATGGCATCGGGGACATGGACTGGTAAGTGCCATAGTAAGACTCCAATAGTGGCGATGGCGGCGCGCTTGATAGAGAGAGTGAAGCAGCATGGTGCCCTGTATTAACAGTCAACGTAGACATCCGCCCAGTCGAGTGATCTCTACGATTACCCAAGCCGGGTTCAGCAGCAATAATTCTCGTACTCGAAGACCTAATGTCTAGTCCATAAGAATCACGCTGGCGTTGTTTATCCGGCCTGTCTGAAACCGGTGGCGTATACACCGCGTCTGCGCGAGGATATCTGAACTTGTCTCCCGACCTGTCCTCTTCCCACCGACCGGGCCCAGAATAGCCGGTACCACCAGAAGGTGATGGAGAATGGCCGCCAGAGTATTTGGTAATTGCCGGGTGAGACACGATACTACCATAGGCCAAGTCATCTTCTAATTTTTCTTTCTTGAGTTCCTTTCTCCGCTCTTTTTCGCTATCTGACTCGCGCAACCTATTCGAGTATTTCGCCGGAAGTAAGGTATCGGCGCTTCGTCGCAGTGCATCCTGAGCGACTTCTACTATATCCTTGTCGCCCTTGGACACGCGCTCTTCGCTTCGCCTTGGATAGCGGCGGTCATCTTCCGAGGTGATAGAGTCGCGGCTAGCGCGGTAATAACTGGACTCGTCTGTAGGTGAAGCTGGGCGGTACGAGCGGCGAGGTGCCGTGTCATCGTAGCTGTACCCAGCAGGTGGAGAGGGCATGCGCACTGCATCAAGCAGAGACGGGGAACTTTGGCGGGCGCGACGGCGGTCATAACCTTCATTAGCGCGTGCTGGAGAGGGCGTACGACCGCGCCGTGCGCTATCGCCGACGTTTAAAGACATGTCGGGCAGACGCAGATGGCGGATAGACGCGCGTGCGACTTAAACAGGCGGAATCCCCCGAAGCGTTCCCGTTGTTAGGTTGTTATGGGATTGCGGGGTATCTGTCACCGAATAGTGGCCTAAAGTTGAGGTCGGTCTTGGCCCAAGCTGAGTTTATTATGTTTTAGTGAAACCTAAGATTTAATTTGTCTAACTTTAGGTTGGGTTTGATAGAAGTCTATTGTGAAAGAGAAAAGGACAAGGAAAGAAGGAGAGAAGGAAAGCTGAGACAAAGCTATTGTTTAATATCCCTAGGACCTAACCTAGGTACCTACCTAACCTAGTGAGAAAAGGAATGTGCGAGGTGCATGAGTGCCTTGCTTGTCTGGCTTGTCTGGCCTGTCTGGCCTGTCCGTCTGCGTAGAGAAGGCGTGGTGTACCTGCCTCGAAAAAGAAGTTGTTAGTACTCCGCCCGTACATATGCAGCTTAGCATTAGCTACATGATACCTTGTAGTACAAAGAAAACGTTCATCCCATGAGATGCTTCCAAGTTCAAAAACACGAGCATAGGTGCAGCCCTAAACCAGCCTAGACCCAACAGCCTTTAACCCTCCCAACCCTCCAACGGCTAGCTGCTGTCGCTAAGCTGCGAAGTCCAGGAAGACCCATCCCATATTACCATGTTGGGGGCCAAGCTGCTGTGTACCTAGGTACCTGGTAGTAGAAAATTAAGATCCAATAAGCAGTCGCGAAGTTGTCAACAACCCGCAATAAAATGGTCTCGTGTGTTATTCTTGACCGGAATCATTCTACGTATGGCTATATATTATGCGCTTCATCCTCGATCGCAGCATCACTACAGCTTCGCGTATATGTGCGTGCTTAAGTATGTCTATGGCTCTATGCATGTATGTACGTTGGTTAATGTGGGCATATGTAGGTAGGTACCTAAGCTATATCACAGCATTACATACAGCAAAGCAATGCTAAAGTATGAGTAGGATCAAGGATGTCGAAATGGCGGTCTCAGCCCTTCGGTTGACTTATCCAATAAGCGCCGTGGGCTTTCGAACTGTAACCTATCGCGTGGCGATCTGAATTATATACATAGGTAGTATAGCTGACCTCAGCTTCTGTAATGTTGCAAAGTGTTTGCGGCGATCGCGTGTCAACTTTGCAGCCTGAGGCTGTGGACGAGTAGCACAGAAGCAGAGGAGAAATGTTCACCTTGAACCACTTATCGTTAGAAAGGTAGTAATTGTACGGTATATGTCGTGGATCGACGCATGCTTCAGCTGCATTAATGCATTCGGGGAGACGTCAACTCCCCAATCAAAAATCTTCCTATGCAACACTACCGACTTGGTGCCTGCGCTTCTTACTGGTGGCGTTTCTAGATCATGATATCCGGCATTCTTATAGTATCGCCGAGAATGCCAATTGGGCAGCCTCACGCTTGCGTGCAGGTATCCGCACGAACCGCTCCGACGATGAAGATGGCGAAGTATCCATCTGTCATGTAGAACAAGTTCCATAGGAATTATGCATGCGTACAAATCGGTATTTAAAATCAAGATGAGTCGCATGAGTCGCATGTCGATGGGCCATGATGGTCAATTTCTTACCTATTCTGTACCTTTACACATGCTATTCAACGGGTCCGTGGGACAATTCTGACTACGTGTATTACCATCTGGTCTAAACCCAGGCCTTTCAAGTCACCGGGACCAATTTGGAGATTCACTGACGACGTGCAGACTTAGTAAGAACAACATCGTAGGTGGAGGTACAATGAGACATGGTGTTACGGCTGGTCAATGGTTCTAGACTCTTGCCCATTTCATGGTGTGACGAAGCTCATTGCGTGGATTTCTCTTCTCAATTGATAAATCTACTTCATCTATACCGAATTCTGGCTATTCTCGTAGGTATTTGTACAGTGTCCGTATCCTTTAAGACGGCTTAAATGACCATCTGGGTGTTGTCTGCTGCATGGCCGAGTTTTTCGAACACTCCTCGGTACCCGAACTTTGCCAGCTCGTATTATTCACGCCCGACGTGACTCAATTCGATAGTGCATCGTCGCAGTGACATCGTAGTCAGTTTCCTTGATGAAACAAGTCTCAATACCCTAGAGCATGCCAGCTCAGATTCCTGGACGCCAAGACCCGGTTATGGTATCATAAAATAAAATAAAAGTAACCCCCCCTGACCCTCGTATCTTTTGACTTTTATCATCGGCAGTGTTATGACTTGACTCCGTCGTCGGAGTAGACCGGCATATATGCAGCTGGCATGTGAATCTGTATTGAAGATTGTTCATGGGATGCCTTTTCTTTATCGTCAAGACGGATCCCCCCCTTCTTGAATGTCCGGAGAGCGCAAACCCTATACCAAAGTTAGTTACGGAGGTAAACAAATGTCTAGATGCGAGTGAGCTATACCTGTGTCGAAGCGCCCTCGACAAGATAGCCATGAGGATCATGACAGTGGCGGCGACGGGAAGTACAAGCACCATTGTGTCTGCGGCCTTACGCACGCAACGGAAACGCAAGACTTTGTCTTGAGACACATAGGGAAGATACGTCCACGACTCACGCTCCGCCTTAGTTTCAAGCTCCACAATGGTTTCCTGCGGCTCGGCTTCCATCATGTTTCCGCGAGTCTCCTCTCTTATGATGCTTGACTCGGGGAACGGCGATTGCTTCTTCGGGCGGGTTAATGATGTAAGAAATGCGAGAACGTGAGGAGTCTCCCAGGATTTAGCCCCGGCAAGGTTTTCTGGTAATTGGACGCGTTGGCCATCTTCTGCGACGACGACGTTGTTGTGTTTCTCAATTGATATTCGTGAGGGTGTAATGGTGGAAAGGAAGAGGACTGTTCTCGATAGAAACCCCGTCTGTTTTGTTGTCTGCTGCGTCTGGGTTGATGCGATGACATTCGGGGTCTTCTCAAGCGTAGCTACCGGTGCTGCGAGAGCCCAGGTTGCGAAAGCGCAGACAAATAATGCAGGTGTAGATCCTTTCATGGTGGATTGTTGATTTGATTTTCCTTATCTTAAGATGAATTGAATATGTATGTTGAAGCTTTCGATCTACACGTAAAAGTCAACAAGTGTAAATAGCGAGAAATGCGAAAGAATAAATATTCCAGAAAAAAAAATGACCTAAAACATGAACGAAACAGTATTCAAGGATAATATACCTTCTTCGTCTGAGCAACTACTGCGACAACGTCGTCGATGTGGTAGCAGTGATGAAATCGTCGCAATTCTGTAGGGGTAGGGTAATACGTCGGCGGGTAGGTGGATAGCTGAAGCTACAGGTAGGTTTGGGGTTTTTCTTGGCGACCAGGTTGCTGACGGCAGAGGGTCTCAAATATGTAAGGGACGCCGAGCTAGAATGAAGAGATTTGTAGCACGTCGTTTTATCTGGTAGTGGGGTGACTTGAAGTGATGGGAGGATATACGAATTGACCACGCGCTTTAGATCCAAGGTTTATTGAACGCTTGACAGGTTTGGTGGTCACACGCCGGCAACTCGGACGTAAATTCAATAGAAAAGAGAAATGGAGGTTTGGCCTTTCTTTTGTACGGAAGTGACACAACACCCGATGGGGTTTTTTTCTGGAGCGACGCAGGACCAGTTACCAGTTACCAGCTAGTGGCCTGAAAGAGATCCATGCCTATTAGAGGTGTGGGAGTTGGGGTTTAGCGACTAATACGGTAGATCAATTTATTAATATGCGGTTAAAGCTGCTCGTCCGCACTTCCACACTTTCCCCCCTTGTATAGGTACCGTGTTCGGTATATTAGAGCATCTCGACGTTCCATGTCTTCGGTACAGGGTTCTGCGAGCATGGGCAAGTTTGTTAGCATGTCGCACCAAATCGCCTTTGGTATTAGTTTTCCATAACTAACTGTAACTGTAACTGCAAACATGTAACAGGTGAGCTTCTATAATAGATCTTTGCGTTTGAATTCTTTTGTTTCTTGAGATCAATGATCATTGATCAACGCTAGGATGATAAATCGATAATTAGTTATGACGGCAGAGGAAGACTGCGCCTCGCTAAACCTTTCCCAAACACACAGCACAGACACATCCCGCGTCATATCCGTAGCTACCGATGTATTCATCGGTCTTACTAAAAAGCCACGATAGGATTCGGAAAATCAAGAAGATCAACGCATCCAACATAAAAGTTTACCTAACATCCATCTACGGAGGCACAGCAAGCTGCATAGCCTATTTCCCAAGAGATCCACCCGTCCACGCCTTATGTGCTTTAAGCTACCCCCCCTGAGCCAATGACCTTTGAGCGGCAACCGAATCTGGTAAAAGTCAGGTGGGGACACATAAGGGTCGATTTAAGTATCCATGTACGGATCCGTACCTACTGAGGGGAGGCTGGATTCCATTTATAACCACGTCTAGACCCTCGGCATTGTGAAAAAGATATCGGCTTTTTTTTACTATGGTAGCTAACTAAATGAATGAGGCTTCAATCTGATAATACTCTCTCATACGGGCTCCTGTATACCTATCTCTTACGCAAGTAGGACGACAGGTAGGACAGCAGATATATTTTGCTTGATGCCACACATGCACCTAGCATGTGGACATTTGTGTATCCTCTATCTTATTCTATTCTACTACATGTGATAGGGTATAGAAACCAACAAACGCCAGCAAAATACCTCAAGTAATATAAATTTCTTGGATGCCTAAACGTAGGCTCAAAACATGTTGTACAAACATCGGAACTCGGGTTGATAGTCCTATGTAGTCCTAGTATCCTTGTTTAGCATCGAGCCCCGAGCGAATCTAAAAAGATGATCACCTGAACGCGACATGTCAGATCACTAAGAAAGATCAAGTTAAGCGCAGTATGCTTCGCGGAGACATCCGCTTTTTACTAGTACAGGGCATGTTTTAGCACCATACGATATATCTATCAGGTTTGAGGGCTAGATGTCTCGTATCGTGTAATTAGAGTTTATAGTAGCTTAAGTAGCTTAAGTACGATAGCCGTGTCGGTTCCCTCATCCTTTAAGACAGCTGAGAGCTAAGGACTAGATTGGAAGGTGCAGCGCGAACTATAAGGGGTAGCTTAGATCTACATAGCCAGCTGCTAAAATCTACAGGACCCAGCCCTACGCTAGATTTTCTATCATAGGCATGATAACATTGTTAGTAACAGCTTATTTTTTTTCTTGTTCTCCTTCTCATTCACGTGGATAAGCAACTTATAAAGAGAAACGTTAGATTAGCGTCAGCTTAAAATCCTAGGAAATATCCATCCCATAGTGGGAAAGTCAAAGGTTGGGAGAAACCAATGTGTTTGTTGGTGGCAGACTGCTTTCTACATAACGGGTCTCGGCATTGCATTGCCGGTGATTATTTAGTTGTGGTTAGTTATGTATTAGGTAGCTACTGGTCAGATGGTCCGTGCACGATATTCCACCAAGAATCAGCTTATCCGGGGTCGCAAACTGCTTATCCATCCTTCCCACAAGCCTGATCATCATCCTTCGCAGCATGTATACTATCGCGAGGCTGTAGAACAGCCCGCTCCGTAGCCTCGGAATCAAACATTACCCCATCAATTGGCCGCGGGCATAGTTAGAGATGTCTCATCCTTCCGATCCAGACTCGTCTACCACAACAGAGGTACCAAGGCGCGAACGGGATGGACCTCAACCTGGGTTAACACGCGCCGCCACTTTACCTATCGAGTTCCATTCGCAACGGACTGATCGTTCCCACCTAGCTCCCGAGGACGCTTTCAATGCAGTACGACCCTCGCGACGACAATCAGGCTTCGAGCCCAACGGAATCAACGAGAGCCGCCCCGAGTCGCGGTCGCGGAAGATGAGTTCCAAGCTCGGGAGTAGGAGCAGGAGTAGGCGGCGGAGACGCACTTGGAAGAAATTATTATGGGTCAAGCAGTCTTGTATGGAATTGCCCTTCGCTTCGGTTGACGACACCCCATTGCGCCGTTGTTAACAGCTATCTCCAGACCCAGATAACTACACGGACCAGGCCACGTTCCTGGAAAACCTGCAGCGGAACCCGCGTCTCCAGCCCTATGAATTCTGGCCCCTCGTCGCCGACTCGACCGTCATCCTGCAGCAAGTATGCTCCGTCATCATATTCGTCGTCTGCTTCGTCGGAATATTTCAAGAGCGCGTATCTCCCGTCGCCGTCGTAGGTTGGGGTAGTTTTGCGACATTCGTGGGGTGGTTATTATGGGACTTCTGGGTAGGCCAGGAAGACGAGGACGAAGTACTGCAGCGGCGCCGCAGCAATCGCAGCCGGTCGATACGGGAGCCTAGTAGGAGAGGCCGCGCCGTTGCCGCAGGGGGAATTAGCCAGTCCGCCGCGAGCTCGGTGACGAATTTGGCGGTCACAGAGCGGTACTCCCAGGGGAACCTAATCGCTATGCGGCAATCTCATTCCACTTCTGCCATTTCCCTTCAGTCCAGCATGTCCCAAGCAAGTAATGTAGGCCGGAGATCCTCCGAGTCCATTGACATGCCGAGCCATCGTCCCTCGTCTCCTCTTCGGAACGGGAGAGCCAACCTTCGCCTTAGTACCGTCAAATCCGCTATCCTCATATACTTTACCCTTTTAGGTTTATCGCCTATTTTGAAATCTCTTACTCGGTCTACGTCATCTGACAGTATTTGGGCTATGTCTTTTTGGCTCTTGACGATTAACATATTCTTCTCTGATTACTCGTCAGGCCCTGTGAAGTTCCCGGCCTCCCTATCGACTAACGCAGCACTGATGGCGTCTACGGTGCTAGCATCTCGCCTACCTTCTACCGGGCAGGTCTTCAGCCTCACATTGTTCAGTATCGAGGTGTTTGGTTTGTTTCCCGTCTTTAGACGCTACGCTAGACATCGGAGCTGGAAGTATCACGTTACGCTCTCCATACTACTTGTGATTGGAGCGGGAGGTGGAGTCGGCCTAATAGTAGGTGAAGAAAAGGATGTCGTGTGGCCGTGGAGAAGTGGGCTCCTGGGTGTCATGGTAGCAGCTAGCATCGCTGTCGTTGCCATGGGCGGGTGCAGTTGGTGGCTCATTGGGCTTCAGAAGTATAAAAATGCCATCAATGGTCCTTGGGATCAAGCAAGGCCGATCATTATTAGTCGGCGGCTTTGGGATGACGAATAGGATAAAAATGAATGATTTCATGATCGAATCGCTAAACGCTCACTTTCGGAAGACTTTAAGCTACGTGAATGTGTAATAGGTAGACTAACAAGTAGGTATTTTTACTATCGCTAAGTACCTAATTGACGCGGCGGAAGGATATGCTTCTAATTAACTAACAGTAGGTATAGTCCTCTAGCTCTAGTTATTGGCAATAAGAACTTGTAGGACTTTTCCTCCCCTTTACGAAGTATGGTTACTATATGGTTACTATAAGTCTAAGCCCATGGGTTAGGTATTATGGCTCTGCGCCCTTAGGGTGGCCCCGAAGGGTCCCGAAGGGTTAGGTTAGGTGGAATAATACTCCGCGTGGGACATCGGGATCGTAATAGGACAACCCGCGCTGCCGGAGTAAGACGAATGCGCCAACCCTTATCAGATCTTGTTCGTGGTGCTACACACCTATTCACGCAGTATCTACCTCATATATGTAAATGTATTTAACTTGAATGATATTTTTCTTAGTATTATGTTAGTTCTCGAAAGATTTGTTAGAGAATAAAAGGGATTAATGAAGCCATTAGCAGCTTCTTCCCCCCCGCCCATTCAGACATAGTAATGTAATCCTCCCCCATAATAGTTTAGTTCGTAACAATTTGTTCCCGAAGATCTGATATCTTTACTTCCCGCTGCCGCTTGCCGCCTGCCGCCTCCCATATCCGATCCCAGTTCTTCAGCTGTTCACCCATCCGCCTCTCGGATGACATGCCCATTGCGACTTGTTCGTGGGGCTGTCTTTCTGTTACGAACCGGAGGAGAGTGGATGGTTCGGATTGGCCTGATTTGTCGCTGATTGGCTGCACGGCTTTCAGGGTGTTGGAAGAACTACCAAGTGTGCTGGTGCTGGTGCTGCGAATGCTCATGAGCCACTATGCTGTAGGGGCTTATATTTCAATATAGCGCTTACCTGTTCTTGTCCATGATTGCCGGTCGTTCGGGGTCCAAATCCACTATGAGTTTTATTTATGGTAAAAACGTTTTTAGCTTTAGTAAAGACTTAGGAATTAATACTTAGATTAATATCTTTAATGTTGAGATCTGCGGATGTTGTCTACCAGAGGAGTTTCTCGCTGGAAAGGGTGGGAATGGCTCCCCTTTTTATATCGACGTTCATACGAGTCGGGTTTAGAAGAGACGACAGTCCATGAGCTGGTAAAAAACAAACACACATAACAACCCTTAACCGGGGAGTCATCAGAGTCCCAAGAATCATAGATGCCTACATGACCAGGTCTTGTGTCCCTTCCAAGCGTTCCCTCAAGGGCTCTGCCTTGCCACCTAATGCGGCATCTGCTCCCTGCTAATAGCCTGTACATAAGGAAGGGTACTGACGCATCCGTGAAGCAGTAGTCCTTGAGAGCCTCAAGTACTTAGCGTGTTTGTGTTAGTTCAGCTAGGTTAGCGGAATTCAGGTCTTGGTGTAACTGGTTTGCCTGAAACACCCCTGAAAATGTGTAAGTGAAGCCTGCTGCACTTATACATCAGACGGGAAGGTAAATTGACAATCGCATAGGACTTCAGCAGCATTAACAGAAAACTATACTAATACGGAATAAATAGATCTACTAACTGAAGCATCTAGTATAATTACGAGATTCAGGACAAACTCCTTGTTGGCGTATTTCCGGTATTGGCAGGTGAAAATCTGACGAATTAATGGTCACACCGCCTCTTTTTCTCTTGATACTTCAATCAATTGCTCGAAAGTGTGGTTTCAAAGAACCTTGTGGCGATTATTTATCACGCATTTAGGGAGGACACCTTCATAGCAGATCGCAAATAGCCATATGGCCAGTAGACGAAGGGGGCATTATTATTACTTGCAAAACGGTTCTCGTGGTGTAAACTGAGTATTCATCATTCATAACTCGTTAATATTGCCCATGTAAATCAGGCTTGTAACTATTAAGTAGTTACAGGTAGAAAACGTTCCATCATTAAAAATATTCCTGGCCCGATCCGTCATATAGAACTCTCTTCCTCCTGTGGTATTCTGGCTCGGGACTATCAGAGTCCTTGCGCCTTTTCTTAGAATCGTCTTGGGACCTGTGATGCTTACGTATATGGACGCCTCGATTGTCTCGTCGACTGTAGACTTTTTCGCAGTACTCGCACTTATAACTAGGGGTCCCGTGGGTAGACATGTGCTTACTGAGATACGCTTTGGCATTTTCTTTTTTGCCCGTAGGCCTGTACTCGCAATGGGGACATTGCTGACTTTCATTTGACGAGTCTGATAAATCTGAGCCTGGCGATTGCTCGGTGCTCGAAGACGGAATTCCTGAGTCTGGGGAAGGAAGACTGTTTAGAGGCATAATATCTCGGAAGGCATCTCTTTTCCCGACGACAGTGAATGCATCAAGATTTGAAAGTGATGGCATGCCCATCGAGGACATAGACGACGGCATGCTCTCGAGGGCTGATGAATTTACAATGTTGATAGCTTCTGTATTGCTAGCATTGTGATAAGCTACATCCCCCCAAAGTGGAGTATTCAGAGTAGGTTCTAAATGATTCGTCTGAACAGTTAAGGAATAGCCTCGTGGTTCGCGAAATCCTCTTTGATCGCGAGGTACCGGAGGCATGGATAGATGGCTGGATGGAATGTTGCATGGTTGTGTTAAGGAGGAAGGTTGCCAGGTGTTGTAAGCTTGATCCATATGATTACTGGTGTTGGATATTGCTTCTGTGTTGAGAGCTCCCTCGAGAAATTCAATGCACTGACTATCTGCTGGTGGGCATTGACGTTCGGAGTCATTGCTAGAGGCTGACATTGAAGACTGAATAGAGGCTGTTGGCGACACATCTGTAAGACGTGTTCTAGCTGGACTAGCGGAAGATAGCTCTATGGGTGGACTGGGAGCGAGGGAGCAGTTCGAGACGGCGAAGGAGTAATCATAGACCTCGCCGTGATTAAAACGATCTAACGCCGCATCCCTATGGTCCAAAGGTAAAGACGCCGCTTGTAGTTCAAGTAGCGGCGATGTATCCATTAGTTCTCCTACTTGTGTATCATTCATCTCCTGCGGTATCTTGATCGCAGCAGGGTCGAAAATGGGACTAGTCGAAGACTGACTGTCGCGTACACCAGGCCATTGGGACGGATCTTCTTTATGTGCTACTGTCTGACCACATTCTTTACAATGTCCAAAGGCAAACCTCGAGATTGAGCGAGGACTGACAATACCCTTGACTGTATCTACCGTAGCCTTGAAGGTATTTTGGAGCCTTTGTCTCATCTTTGGCCGATCCCATGAGCACTTCTTGTTGGAGGTCGTTTGGAATTTTTCGGCGTCGTTACACTTGAGTGATAATAGTTAGCACTTTATTCTCTCCAAGATCGAGGGTTTTTGGTTTTAGTTCACGAGTATCGACCCCTTCAATTAACTTGAACGAGAAACCCAGAGGTAGGAAATATACGAAAGGGGGGGGGCAACATGAACCCACAATGTAACATACTGTTGGGCATCGATAAATCCCTTGCGAGAAGTATTTACAATCCTTCAGGTGTAGTAACATATATCTGGCATCGGTGAAACTGTGTTGCGGGCAATTTTCCATGAGACAGCGGCAATTTTTAAACGACGTGGGGTCGTTTTCGAGGAGATAGAACTCGACCGCCCTACTATAGAAGCGACTCTTATAGCATTTATCTATCACGCCCCTTTGCAATCTTTGAGAATGAGTTAGTTTAATACCTCCACAGGACTAGATAATACTGACAAGCAAGGTTTGTTTATGTTTCCAGGACTAGACGGTTCCTCCAAGAGAGTAGGTGACCGCTCATCGCTATATGCTTCATGGTGCTTATAGGCCTCTGGTGCCGGCATGGTATTAACAAAACCACTGCCCATCAATACGGGCATTTCATGAATACCGTTAGAGTGAGTGTGATGGAATGAATTCATGTTGGCAGGCAGTTTCAGTGATCGTTATTTTTGCCCGTGTCGAAAGGAACAGCGTGCTCTATTTCATCCAAAAAGGACCTTCGACTAATATAACCACGGCCCTGCCACCACTTATTTTATACAAATATGCGAGTGAGCGGCTCCATTTTGGCCAATTCACCACCCCTCCTTTTCCTTGAAGGGACATAGGCGGATATAGAAGTGACTCGGTAGTCGGGACGTCGACATAGGTGTACGCGAACTAGCGGGGTTTGGCACATCCACGAACGTGCATGCGTATTCCCTTCTCCCATTCCATTTCCCTTATACACACTAGTTGCCCTGTTACTGAGGATCGAAAGCTCGGAAAAGGGCTTCAGGGAACCGTTGCCACATCATCGCTTATGCCACGTCTTCCTCGTCCCTTTAGTGACACTCGACCTAGAAGTTGAGTGGAATGTCAACATGCATTAATCGCAGGAGCGATTGTGACGAACAAACAAAGTGGATTAAAGGCAACCACTTCTCCTGAAGGGGTGTGGGTGAAGGACTGACACCGGTTGCCTACCTTCATTGCGACCCATTTCTAGCGACGGTACTCCCGGTGAGCAAGAGCAAGGACAAGGCTGGATTCATAGGGACTATGCAATGCCCTTCAACAAATTCAATGCATGAGGTGGATAATGTGCCAGGAGCCAATTAGATAATTTCGGTCAGAAGCTTGGGATTGAAGTGAAAGGCGTCCATGCAAACCATTTGCCTTGTCGGGGATGTGTTTACCACGTGAAGCTTATAACTAGGAGCCTAGCTGTGGATGTCAGCAAGGATTCCATTCTCCAAGACAGGAAAAGAGATGGAACATAACCGTTAGAAAGGTATATTTTATAAGGACCACGAGGAGCGAGCCGTAAAAATTGAAATCAACAACGTTAAGGATGGGCATATGGATCAAGATATATACTACTAGAACCCTATTGTCCACACGATCAAAATGAGATAGGACATTGGGGGCTTTGGGGGCTATGTTTCCAGAATTTGCTATATATAGGCAAGCTGTCAGCGTTTGACCTACATTCAACCTTTCAGGTAGCGATTGTATGGTGCAGATGGAAGGACGTAGGTAGTATTTGGGCTCGTACGGTGGTAGATTAGTAGTGGGCGCAGTAGTTATACCAGTGCTGCGCCCTCAACAATAGCAGAGCCTTGCCAACTTGATCCGATACTATCGGCTCGATATACTAACAAACTGCCCGGAGAGGCTCTATGAATAGGAATGATATGTAGGCTAATAACTAGCGCTTCTAATCTTAGTCCCCATTATCTTAGGAGCATCTAACTGGTGTCAATACTACCTAGATGAGGGGTGATGCCAACTAGTTATCTGTAAATCTAAACGTAGGTGGCGTTCAAAAGGGGGTTCAGATCGCGGCTCAGCTCGTTACCCAGGACGCGCCCCCTCTTTCGTCACACCAATCACAACAGATCGGATTTTCTTGGCTATGTAGCCATTTTCGTGATCTCTACTTCCTATAGGTCCATCTCTTCTGCAACTAGGTAACATTGATCACACCTAACATGTACCAATGTACCTTGTGTAAGGCTCTCAAGGATAGACACCGTAAACACGCATAAAAATTGTAAGCGGCATGTATCTCCCCAAGTCTATTAGGAAAAGTCTGCATAAGCACTTCATTATTCGACTATACGACTGCTGCTTAATAATGGCCTTCAGATCTTACTGTTTCTATGCCCCTAACTAAGGCAGTAGAAAGTACATGAATTAAATTTAAAGAGACAATGAATCCTTATAGGAAAGATAAAGTCTATTTTAGGCCTAGTCTAGTTACTCAAATTGTAGAGAAAGCTTCCTACTAGTTATACTGCTAGCAGCACTCATATAGAAGTACAAGTCCTCGTCCATTCTACCCATAGGCCGGGCCTAGTCCTATGTTAATGAAAATATTCCTCTAAATATCTATTAAGCCAGTCCATTAAACCTTTAGACCACCTAGGTATCTGAGACAGGGAGTTTATAGCTACATTAGAGGTCCAGCCTTAGCTACCTCCTTAGGGCTATAGCTCTTCGTGTTTTAATAGAGTCGTGGTCTTACTTATTGATCACATCCTCACAGGTTCATAGCGTCCTAAGATGAACCTGGCTATAAAGGATTATGGGAAAGCTTATATTTATATAAAATATATTACCTCTATAGGACAAATAGTAAGTATATTTACAGTAGACCAGGAGGCCCTTCTAACCATACTTTATGTCGTCGAGCGTAAGCATGCTACGGTACATACTCCATTTATATCAATAAATCAAAACGCTAAAGAGACTCAAAACATACCATTTCAGGAATGGTGCAAAAGATTCAGTCAATTGGATCCAGACGAGCAATATACTGTAGCACGCTCGCACCTGAGGACATAGTCTTGAGAGGAGTTGATGGATAGTACTGGGCCCGTCCCCATTAATGATACTGACTTAATAGGTACCTAAAGTAGCTATGTATATTAAACAAGATTTGATATTTTGGATGATACGAAATACCGTCAAGTGGTTGACTTAAAAAAAGTGTCACAGTAACTCCCAAGTACTCATGAAGGACCAATGCCTTACGATTGTTTTCACCTACTTACTACTAGTTAACAGTCTTTTAGCTCGCCATACATGTCTTCTATAAATATTTATAACACCTACGTGGTATTTTCGTTTGTTACGAAAATAGAGATTTGTCTTTACGCGTACCTATAATTATCTTGAGAGCTTTAGTCTAGAGTAATAAAATTACTCATTTAGTGGCTTCCTAATAGAATACTACAGTGCTATTTTAAAGGTTGATTTTAGCTACAGAACAGGCTCTCATATGACACGTTTCGTTACCGACCTCTTAAGTGTTTTATTGTACTTCTAGTAGGCTGATAGGTAGCCTAGGTCATAACGATATTTACTTCTACGCATAAGATAGATCCAATGTAGCCCTCAAGCGGTTACAACGGTAGGACTTATCTCCGAAGCATCTATATTCTTGTTTCCTATACTTGTCTCAATGCTAATTTAAGATTCATAAGCTTCAAAACTCAATGCGTTTGTGAATCCCGTAGCTACAGTGACTCAGGCACTGATTCAAGTAGTTTCTACCTGCCTTGTACGCATATATAAACAATAGCTAGATCCTGATCCTGTAATCCTAATAATCAACTTAACAACATGTCACTGCTATTCTAGGAATCACACGTTAGGGCCGAGCATTATACTCTTATCGAGATAGGCGATATACTCAGCTAGCAAATCGATACTTCTGGGTCTTAAGTCTTGTGTGTGTTTATAGGTAGATTCTCAAAAAGTCACTTGCGTTACTAGAAGAATATTATGACGAAGAAACGGCTTCGTTGTCGCACGAAATCTCATGAATCCTGTCTATTAGAGACTACCTATGAAGCATACATACAAGGAATCATCTTTGTCAACTATGTCTCAGGATAGGCCCTCCCAATCTCTACTCTTCTGAGATAGGCGCCTTATAAGGCTACTACCGTTGAACAATAACGACTCTTGCTGCAATAGGGGCGGAGCGTATCTGTTAGATATCATGTCATATAACAGCTGTAAATGACTAACGAGGCTCGGCAGAATTGTAGTCGAGAGCAACGGGTGTACCAAAGTTCGGAGACCCGTCTGAATTGCTGCCCAGGACTTGGACCATGGTATAACGGCTATCATCGCAAGCTCCGTTGCTGTTCGAGGTTGCATGGTAAACGTTCCAAGTTTGTGAACCGTCGGGGCTGCGGAAGAAGCCATTATGACCGGTGCCGTAGTGGCCATTGACACCGCCTTTAAAGACGCAGCCAGATGACTTTTTCCAGGCAGCGGCGGAGGCCGGGTCTGTGTTGCCATCCCACTCAAGTGTCGCGAGGCAGTAGTCAGGCGTCCAGCAATCGTTGGCTGAGTATACAATGTACGTCTTCCCCGTTTCTTGGATGTACAGGGCAGCGGGCCCCTCGTTTACAGGTGTTCTGCTGCGCTCCCATGACTCAGTCGGTTGCGAGATAACCGAGATGTTGCCCTTTAGTGATACGTTGTCATCCCCTAACTTCTGTATACATAGTGACTGGTATTGTACTCCGTGAAAGCACGAGGAAGCCAGGTAGTTACCCCATTTATTGAATCGTACAACGGTTCCATCAATGGACCATTCATCGGTGAGTTTCCCGGCGTAAGTGAAATCATCCCATGGTGTAGGGCCGCCTGCTGATGAATTAGTGATACACTTATTATTTCACTGGCGTATAAGAGACGTAGAGTTTCAACCCGAAGTCGCCTTATTATTTTCCTTCAATGCGTGTAGCATGTCTGAGGGTGTAAGTCCAATGCGAAGTAATAGAAGAGATACCCACCCTTTAGAACGTGCAGGTTCTGACCGTCGAGGTTCTTCCCGTTGCCCGCCGTGAAGTAAATATACCACACTCCGTCAAGATAATGTGTTTCCGGAGCCCAGACGTTACAGCAACGGCTCGCCTCGGCCGAGCTGTAGACGACCTTCGGCGTCGCCGTCTTGAGGCCATCGATTGTCGTAGCCCGCGAGATCTGCACGTTCTTCCACGACGTAGACAAGAGGTAATAGTATCCACCTGAATATGAGATTTGAGGATCACTGCCTCCTGGCCGGCGAACCGGGTTAGTAAAAGCCGCAGCTGGGCTGATCAAGAGGCAAGATGCAGCGCCGAGCAAGGCCGTGATGAGCCTTCCTCCAGTGAAGAACATGGTGATATACTATAATAAATATTGGGTCTTTTCAACTAGGTAGTATATAAATTGCATCAAGACCCAGATTAGCCGGGCTGATAAAGGCTATACTCGTCTTTTTAGACGAACTTAGCATTCTTATATAATTCTATTTGTTCAAATTATCCCCTACATCACGTACCTAACCATGCTTCTTCGCCTTGAGTGCATCATATTTCCATTGCCAATGATACTATCAAGAGGGGTGGTGGCCATTCCATTGGAGCGCATATAACCCATTCAATCGTACCATCATGGAGTGAGACCCATAGTATTCAGGGAACATTGCTTAAAAAGGTTCAACTTCTCGTTTTGAACAGAGGTGAGTGGAATTGGGAGGACCCCAAAATTACGACCATGTCTCCGCTTCTCCAACTTGCTAATGACATCCAAGATGCATACATACACGGAATCATACCGATTTGGTTAAATAGAACGGGGAAACTGGGGAGTTCGGGTGGTTATAAGAGATTCCCTAGTAGATTTTCCACCTCTAGGCTATATTCACGAAGCGTTGCTAAGACAGTTCTCCGGGAACTCCTGCTAAGATTACCTCTTCAAATACTATCATACTAATAGTTGAATCCAGTATAGGATGCTCTATCTTCGGATATATGAGCTTCAAGTTTTAAGCCTCCATGTATACCGTGTAGACCTTGTTTACAAATATTCAACTAGAACTAAAAGCGAATTACCTCTACCTACCCGAGACGATTGGCGCGGGAGCCCAGATCTTTACCGCGTGTTATTCGTATTGCGTCCGATAGAACACTGAAAGACTAACTTGATATATATCGCACCAATAGATGTCTCTAAGAGGAAGACCTACATTTTCTTGCTACCTATCATTGCAGAACACTAACTTTTCAACCGTGTTTCTTCGGGAACCCTATTGAGGGCTTAAAGACATTAGCTGCCAAAGAGACAAGATCTTGGTGAGACAAGATTACGCAGCGCAAGACAGATATACATTCATTCCAACTTTCGTAAATACGGAGTTGAGTACTTCCTGAAACTAGTAAGTGGTGTGCCGGCGTATGTCAATCCAGCGTACTCCGATTGGTCTTTGCCACCTGCACACCTGCTGATCGTCATCCCCGGCGAGGTTGCCAAATCAATTTCGTGCATGGCATTTCTTCCCGTTCGACAAAGCTCAATATTTGGTCTGAGTGGAGGTGCCCGATTACATGTAGCTCGACGAAAATGATATTGGCAGCTGGAGATTGAGACATGCCATAGTCCAGCTCACATCATACGTGCTGATAGAGGTTAGTTATCGTTCGAATCGGCTCCGGAGCCGTAAGCAGAAATACTGTATACATTCTAGGTATAAACGTATTAATAGCCTTGGCGGTACTTACGCTTAGAAGAGGAATAAACTACCTAGCTGGGATAGACTCCGGTGTAAATCACCCGATGATAGAGTCCATATTCTCGATAGTTAATTGGTAGTGATTCATCTACAAGTACCTTTGTTGAGGTTAAACAACTGGAGGTTCCGAAATTCCGAAGTCCCCGGCCGCCATAAACACCTTGGATGAAACTGGCCGTCTATCAATATAATGCTTGAGAGACGAGTCGCCTCGGCTTTCCGTTATTAGCTAGGTCCCTTTCATGATCGGCCCTCTGTCGTGTCTTTAGCGCCTTTGATGTTGTGCTTAAACCATGGGTAGATCGGGTGGGTGGTTGTGAATCTGGAGCCTTCCTGGTTAGATGTCCTACCCGATTCGCAATCCGAGACACTCATTTTCGACTTAAATGTCTCCAGTGGCGCTCTTGCAGACTCATTAATACGAAATATGCCGACCTGCATCCAGTGACATTAAGTGTCCACTTCTGGGCACTGATGATCGTCTACCTTTAATTCGTCAGATAGCTGAAGGAACCTTTAGGGTGGCCGTGTTTAGGTCTTGTGATTTTCATTAGTGGCATATCTTATTCGCTCTTCTGGCATCGATGTTAAGAATGGCTAGACAGAGCCGCTACGAAGAACTGATGGGGTGATTTAAGAGGATAGGCAGAACATAGGCGCTTAGTAGGGCTAGGCGGGATTATCGAGCTTATCATGAGGACCTCCTTTTTGAAATATGAGAGGATCCAGTAATATTACTCCCCACTGGGTGGGAAACAGTGCGATGTTGCTCTCTAGGTCCTGCGAAAGCGGTCAAACTGATAACACATGGTCTTACTTGGGAACATGACATTTTACTCCAAACATCAGTATCAGAGGCAATGGATAAACTGCTCTATTCTATGGTGACTTTACGTTATTACCGTAAGGTGTGAGCATCATAAGTCAGTAGTATGAGATATGCCCAAGATAATCAAGTAACTCCAGATACCGGAGAAAGGCTTGACGAGCTACACAATCTTTAGCTAGCTAAAAGAAAAAGGATACGGCAACATCCAGCGGCGCCCCATACGCCACATAATAAGCCATAGTAGCCAACGACAGCTCTCTTTGACATGTAAGCCTTACATTCATTAATTGTTACGTTGAGTAGTTAGCCAAGACGTCTTGTTTATGTTTATGTTTATGAGGAGCTTTGTTGCATAATATCTGCGTTGCGATTAGATGATCGTTAGCAAGTAGCTTTAGATGAACTGGATACATGGAGATTATACTAAGTACCTAGGTAGTCAAATTATGTTGATGGCCTTGTTGATGACACTACCTATGGATCATCTACTACCTCTCTATACTGAGTATTGAGGCTCGAGATTCTCCACAAGCTTCGTATAGTAAGGACAGGAGTATTTCTAGGCGCTATTAGTTTTTGCGACTAAAGCACATTCTAAGTTTACTAAAGATACGACACATATATTGGATGCCCGGGTACATATATTCTTAGTGATATGGACTAATAGGTTGTATGGCAATTCAAGCACTAACCAAGTCATCCATGCTTACCTAGCGTGTATAGTATACCGATCTAAACATCAAACTAGATCTATGTAAACATATCATGATTCATCGGCAATGTCTTAACATCCCTCATATATTAGTTGTTCCTTGTTTTGGTTATACTTCGTGCTCGTAGTAATATATGACCAACAAGCCAAATATTTGTGAACACGACAATCTCTGAAATCGATGTCCATGATACAGACGGGAACCTAACGTATCTAGAAATTGCAGACGACCATGCTAGAGTCTAGTGTGAAATTAATGGACAATATGCGCAACATGGATTCGATGACAATATGCTACTGTTGGCTCATCACGGCGATTAATCTGATGCTGTAGAATGGATGTACGACGTGGAAAGATGACTATTACAGGCCCTATATCTAAAATAGTGAGGGGTTAGTCGATATCTCCAACTTGGCATTTTTATGGTAGCTATCTAACATGTGATGTAAAATTGTCTCGCACGCACAGATTTTGCTAGACATCTGACGGTCGGGTATAATGTAGATAAATATCATCAAAAGGTTGAGATATTCCACCCCCACCAAAGAGTATCGTACCCCGGGTAAAGCTGGGACACTGGGTAGGGGCTGGCAGATAAACTGTTTTGATAGACTAAAGCACTAGATTAGTTCTCGCATATAGTGTATATTTTAATCGAATTTAATCGAATTATTATCCACGTCGCTGACGAAATAGGAAGCTTTCCCCCCTACCCCTACCCCATCTTCACGGGTGTCTGTGGGTCGGTTTGCATCGATTTGAGGTGGAGACTAGGTTAGAGATCTTCAACTTTTCGGAACCTTACCGAAGCCATAAGCAGCCAAACCGTTCTAATGGATGGGCGAATCATCAACAATGAGGCTCAATTATTTGTCCAGGATAAGTCTGTGGCTCATGCGGTGTGCCAGCCAAACTGACCCAGAGCCGTGGATGGATACACGGATACACGACGCTTATTCTGTCTTCGGTATTAGTGAACTCAGCAGAGAGTCAAAGAATGCATATTCCCGCTTATTCAGATGAGAAACTCGAACAGGGTAGTCGAGTTTCCCTCTTCCCTCCGAGTGCTATGGTACCATGTGCGCAATTCCCGCTGGTGTGACTATAAAACCAGCTATTATTAGCCTATAGACTTTGACCCGCATTCTTTTTCCGAACGAGGTTAAGAGCTGAAGACCGAGAGTAGCTGAAAATTGTCATAAAAGGATATCAGAGTGTCAATCTCACCAGACCTGCAATTTGGAGATGGAAGACTAGCACTAAAACCAGGGGTGATCGGTCCTGTCAGCTTGACAGATATAGCTATTACGAGGTTACGAGGACTCCAGCTAGGGATTTGATAGTCTCTGTATCTACATACATCCCGTCGTCGCGCAAGAGTTTCGTTTCTCGTCGGTTTATGTTCAGTATGATGGTTTAGTATGACGAATCGAGACTTACGAGTCCCTTCTCGGTTAATGACCCGAATTCGGAAAGCGGCCGGTTCGGGGAAGTAATGCGTGGCACTATTTCACGGTAACGGTAACACACAATGCGGTCGGGCTTGGCTTGGCTTAACCGCAATAACCTGTAAGCATCCTCACCTCACGTACCTAGGTATGTATATTCCTGTCGCATGATGTGGCTCGTGACCGCGAATGTACACTTGAATGGCGGGTTTCAGTTACATAAGTCAGGTAAGTCCTCGTTGTCGGAGCCGAGGCTTCGTATGTGACCAGTTCCGGAGAGTTACTCCCAGCAAGCACTGCCTCTTTTTGACCATTGGACTTGTAAATGAAACCGGCGTTTAGTTTTGAAGAAATAATATGGCAATAATTGCGCTAATGCACCATAGGCAAGCTATCAGACCGGCCATTGAATCGCAGCGACTTGAGATAGATAAATAAGCGGTAGAATAGATCGAGGTCCGGACGTGGTCCGAATGGAGAAGACGGAGTCTAGACAACAGAGTCTAGACTCTTACATAACATACCTAGGTAGTTAGGTATATATCTGATCTTTTTGATCTGTCTGTCGCGGAGTAGTCTGCACTATTATAATATGTCTATCAAAGTAGCAGACTTCTACTTATACGCTAATACTTGAGGAAGTGTAAAATATGGAATAATATTGAAAAAAGGGGCATTTTGAGTAAAACTCGCGATAATAAAAATATTTTTCTCAGCCTCTTTATCGGAGTAAGCGGATGTATATATGCAGATATGCATATATCCATTTACATGACCCGACCGGATCTTTACCAAAAAAAAAAACCTTCAACAGAAAACTTCAACATTTCAACGCTTTAACTGCTATGTCTTTGCCTTAACCTAGGAGGTACTTAGAGGGATAATTAAATATTCAGCTTTAGATTTATAAGTTTTAATGTCCTCTGATGGGACACCGGTCATGTGACCATGTCACATGACTAGGGTTGTGCCCATACACACCGCCTGGGAATTGACCCACACACATGTAAATAGATATTCCCCACTTGGTAGATCTCCCACTTTCCTTACCTAATTGAATACAACCAATCAGACCACTCTATTCGAATTACCTTGTTATTTCCTACCTTTCGTATTACGTAATACACGGCAACACTGTTGCCACTCCAACATCCTCAGTATTATTATATACATGCAACCTAAGTCACGGCTTTAAAGTACACCATCCCGGGATTATTTGTTTTATTAGTCTGGTCCTTGAAAAGAAAAGAGAAAAAAAATGGCGGTATCAGATAGGATCTGGCCCTACTACGCTGCTAGATGATGGGTTACACGCGATTCCTTGCCCCCAAAAGTCAGAAGCGGATGAATCCCGTAATGCGTCTATATCCTCCGCAGTTATTGATAAATGGTACCTACCTAAGGGCAAAGGTACCTGATGATGCGGATGCACATCCGGCTCCGGATGAGATTCGCACGATATGCATTAACAACAGCTGAAAGAAAACTGTATAGGTTCTGAGGTAGTTATAGGTTCGCAGGCTTACTGTTTCGCTGGTTTGCGCCACCGGCTCTACCCGTGTCCTGCGATGTCATTCCAGACGCCTTGCCATGCTTCGTTAAAGAACGTTGACTATGGGGAAAGAAGAAATTACTTGTCTATCCCTTTAATCCCTTTAACAGTGGTCTCGAAGCTTGAAGCCCATTCGGGCGAGTGGCCTCGGTTCCGATTCTTACCTACCCACATTGACACATTGGCATATTTAGTTGGTGGACAGGGTCGCAATCCTTGGGGGTCCCGGGCCAATAGGAAATCATATATTCTATTTCAGCTTTTATTTAGGAGCAATCATAGCGAAGTTAGGTCCTCAACAACAGTGCGACACTCTTCAGTAACACGAGGGAAATTCCTCTATTTCCCTCCATACCACGAAAGCACCAAATTGCTAAAATTGGAATACATGACAAGTATCACCGTGCCATCCAGATCATGCACATACAAACCTCCGAATTCGTGTCTTGGACGATAAAGATGAGTGCATGTTGTATGTGGTCTAAGATACGGTACCTAAGCCTAGTATAAAGCCTTGTCGGCTTGATTAGCTTCTAAGGTGAGCCCCGAAAGGGAGGAAAATCAAGGAATACCGCTTCTTGTACTTCTCGTTTAAAATTCCCGGGATTAGGCAAGGCTTAGTCTAATCTCATCCATCACATCATCTGTCTGTTCTCCTGTGCCGTGTTTAGGGGGAGGGGGTAAAATCCTAGATTAGGACGCAGAGCCAGTGGTTTACCTACCCCTCAAGACAAGAAAAAAAAAGCAAAAATTGGCAGTCATCCAGAGTATCTCCTCTTGGTGTAACTGATGAAGCGCGTGTATGCCTTATGCCTTACTGCGGTACAACGGGTTTCCGAAGTAGGCAATATAGGAGAGATACATCCTTTAGCCTTTAGAAGACCTTGGACGTTGGATTCTGGATTCAGCATTGCGGGGTTTTCCTCAACCAAAGGAAACTAGCAAGATGGCTAGCTCCCGCGCTCCAGTGCATTGCATCTCCTTCTGTATGTCTTTTGTATGTACGTAGATAGATATGTAAATATTATATGTACAATGCTGTATGCGTACCTAATGCTAAGCTTGATATCGCACACGGCACAGCAACTAAACTCTAACAACGGGGTTCAACCTAGTCTGCTGAGGTCCAGGGAATGTCCCTGTAGAGACGGCATACGCAAGCACGTATTAGGGACCAAAATGATCAAACCCAGGAAATACCTGCGCTGATGATCAGTTGATAATTACAGGCTCAATGGATGTAACTATCTAGAAGATGGATACTGTCTATTGTTTTCTTTAAACCCCCAATTTTACGAACCCCGACGGTCGATAATGTTTTCGTTTTTTAAACGACGAGTATATAGTATAGCCTATGTGTCGCCGATGAGGCTCTTTCAGCAAGCCAATCCTACCATAGACTAGGAATAATACATGCTATATATACGTCCCGCACTTTCATGTGAGCATCTAGAAAAGAGGTGGTGGCTTGCATTGACACCATTCCTGATGCCACGCAGACTGCAGTGACGCCAGCGGAGCATCTGCATTGCCAGGTAGACTTGCAGCCGTCCGATCGATGCCGGGGAAGAGCCAAGCGGATTATACACGACATGTTCTCGATTCCCCTTCCGTACGATCTGAATATGAGTACTTATTGTTCATGGATTGATGCTTCGGTGTTAGGGGCTTTACCCCTTTTGACACCCGACAATCTTCAAAAAGCCCATCCATACTACGTAGCGCACAATCCCCAAGATGAACTTGCACTGAATTCGCTAGGCTAGCCAACCAATTAAGGGTAGATCATGGTTCGTCGCCACGATTTGATGTATCTTGATTCTCATCTACCCCAGGGAGATGGGACGGCGTACCTGATGCTACTACGTAGGTGGCATTTTAAATCCCAAGTAATTATAGCCTCAAAACTCTTATTCTTTCTGTGCGTACCTGACGTCGAAGCCAACTAACACTCAAGAGCTGAATAAATAAAGTAAATTACCTAAGTCGAACATCGCTATCTATGCCAGCATGCCAAGGCAATAAAGCTAACCCCGAGCTGAGAGACTTCTTTAGGAGCTACATGGTAAAGAAAACTATGGAACGGTAGTATATGCATATATACCATAGGGAACGAGGAGAAAAGCTCTGCATTTATAAAGATCTATTAAGAGTTGTAAACATACCTAATGCAACGAGACCCTTTTTAGACAAAATTACGATGTAAGTGATGATAAGCATGTAATATTGATAATCCCGAAAATATTCCCTTTTCCTATTTTTCCCAAGCTCTGCCTTAATCTGGTCTTGCAGGGGGGGGTTAACGAGATTCAGAGCCTTGATCAACACTTGGCCATGCCGGAGTGAACAAAGAAATGCACGCGAACTAGCCCACCACGCTACCACGCATCTTGACGGGACCCAATCGCGGACATACGCCGAGCGATCAGAGTCCTTGTCAAATGCAACCAAGCACAAGGATGGACAGGGATTGCGGACGGGCTACTACCCCTGCCGGTCATCAGAACCCCAATTCCATCCCATAATCTCATCACCGGTCAACTAAGGGAGCTGAGCTTTTTCAGGTCTCTCGTTCAGCTACATTTCCCGTAAGCTTAAGTTTCTTCTTCCTATTTACTTAGTTAAGAAGGTACAAGGATAGAATAAGATACCTACATATATGTATAAATCAAGATTAGGTCCCTTTTGCATTTGATAGTAACACTAACTACTCCGTGTACATAGCTTACTTCCTTCCGTATGCCCAAAATTGGCAAAATAAATATAGGCGCCCGAATAGAAGAAAAAAAAAACCTCCCTAGAAAAAAAACACTAGATATATTTATCTACTGAATACGTGTCTACGCATTGCGGTGCTACTATAGAACAAAGGGTACGCGGGATGTACTTTTAGTAGAGAATCAATAAATGAATCGTAATATAGGTAGTAATGGCGGCCCAGGCATTTTAAGAGCATCCCGGGATCTTGGGTGCATGGAGCTCGTAGGGGGGGCGGATGACGGGTGCTAAGTCGAAATCGAACAGGGTTCTGGCCTCTTTCGCTACTTACAACTTACACGCACGGCCTAGCTCGCCTAGCCGTGTTTCCCCCTTGGACTTGACAAGTTGACATCTTGCATTCGTAACTTATAAATTGGTAAAGGGACACCCTAGAGGAGGTGTGCTTTCAGAGACAGAGACACTGTACAATTTTGCTTTGCATGTTTTTCTTATTATTCTTGTAGCTTGCTCCAACTATCTAGGTAGGTAAGCATGTCTTCTTTCTGCCCCCCGGTTTAGTGTGATAAATGTGATACTTGATTTACTTCTCTCCAAGGGGTCTATGTCCTTCTGTATCAAGAGATCCTAGTTGAAATCCTAGTTGAAATCCTAGAAATTTCGGCACTGATATTTTGCATATGCATTCGTCCCGTACTCCGCGCTCATTGTATTCTCAAGTAGACATATTACCTACCCCTTTGACCCACGTGCTAGTGTTCCTACTACCCAGTACCGCCCCCAGATCTAGCAAGCCACCGACCATCGTCGACCAAACCCAAAGTTCCATCGTGTGGATTATTCGACGTGCAGAACGGCCCGCTATACCCAAACTAGTAGGCCATAACTAATATAAAGAAAACTACTATGTATAGTGTGACTATGCAAGAAGATACCTAAGTAGTAGTGACGCGCTCCGGGGACCTGATCTAAGCAGCTTTTCAGTAGAGAGTAGAGCCATTCCCAAAGAGAGCTTAAGAATTTACGGAGTACATACATATCTACCCACCCATCTACTTACCTTATGTAGGTACCTAACATATGTAATCTAACGCCACGCTCCTATTCAGGCCAACCTTTTTTTCTTCCCTACCTGAGCTTTTCACTTTCGAGCTGCATATGCACCTCCGGCAGCGCTTCAGCCCATCGAGTCTGGGGGTGATTAGTTCGAACTAGCCCTTGTCCTTGCCTACAACCTTCTTAACCCACTACAGCAAGACCCCTTCTCGCCAGAAATGAATAAACAATCGAGCAATACGATCAAAAACTATACGTAATCTCGATGAGTGTTAAACAGAGAGACTTGGATATTTCCATCTAGCCAGCCGCAAAAAAAAAAAAAAAAAAAGTCGATAAAAGGCCACTCCCCAACGGTCTAGCCGGCCAAGGACGCCCACGTCCCCCAGCAAGGATTCCATCAATCATCCAATAGAGTATATAATTCCATGGGCGCCTCCCGGCAGCCATACTTATGATCGACGTCTCCACTCATAACTTACAATAAGTGTGTACTTACACTACCTATCAAGGGAGTCTTCTATTACTACTGCAGTTCATCCAAAGAACTCAGACCTTCACCTCTCCAATACCTTTAGAGACAGCCTCAACCAACTTGGTCTGGGGATTCTGTTCCCCAAGCCATAGCTACTAGCACAACTACTCTCTTACCCCATACTATTTCAATCGCGCCAACTCGGGTTGTGGTCCGTTAGCGAGCGACTTGCGACTTGCGACTCAGCAACACGGTGCGACTAGGATACGAGATCCCCCCAAATATTAAACGACAAATTGTGTCCCTTGGTTTCTCTAAGCACGAGTATAGCTAACTTCAATGCTACTTACAAGCAACCTATTGCGATAAGATTTACTAGTTCCTACTTAGGTTTATAAACTTTGGTCGCTGGGTAAACGAAGAAAGCTCCATCTATCCGTTCATTCTTTACGCTGGGAAGAGGGGGACAGTAAACAGGAGAGCGCTCTCTTCTATCCTCTATTCTCGCCCTTTCCTCGGAAACAGAATAATGGAAACCACCGCAACGAGCTTCACGTCACGTAGACCAGCAGCTCATACGCTTCCTCAATTTCATCTACCACTTCCGACACCAATAGATAATCAAGTGCCAAGTATGAGTCGAACTACTTCTATTTCCAACATGAATTTACTAGCAACAATGCTACCTCTATCTCTACCCCTTCTTGATCTTCTCCATTTTTCTTCTTACCCCATACAAGACGTTGTCGAGATGACTGCGACAATCCCCCGGCTTCCATTATCGAATATGTTCGAATACAACCCTCTAACTTGCGTTACAGGAGTGACAGGCATTGACAGCCTGAGCCCAATCTCTCCAGGCGCCAACAACCACAGTTCTCAGCATTCCCAAGCTGGCTTACCGCTCAGTGGTCAACAGAGACTCTGGGCTGCAACGGGTACTCAGTCCTATACGCACAGTCCGATGAGCCACGGAGGACAGCCTCCGCTCATGCAGCAGAACTACAATCGCCCGATCTATTCTCCTAATTCCACTTATCGAGGTTCACAATCCCCCGGGACGGTGGATATTCTGGGAGCTTCTCCCTACGACAACGGCTCTTCTACTTACCAACTTTCCCAACTTTCGATTTCAGGAAGTAGTTTAGGTCATTCTAACATACTATCATCAGCTCCTAATCAGACCTCTTTGCCAATGATGAACAGTCATTCCCAAGGGTCGCAACCTACAGCGCCGTCGACGTCTGCAGGACCTCCAGACGCTTACTCGCGGCCGCCAACAGCTTCCGGTTACTATTCAGGACCTTCTTCATCGACGACCCCACATACTTCTTATCCATCCTTTACTTCTTCATCATCACAATCGTCTTCGATAACGACTGGAAGCTTGTCAAAAAATGCCTCGACGCTTAGCCCGCATCAACAGCATTCTCCAATGCATTCTCCAATGCAAGCGCCGCCCTATAGGCCCCTTCCCTCCTACACTCTTCCTCAAACAATGGGAGGCGGGTCGACAGTGGGAGGGCCGATCATGTCGAACATGACGAATCCTGGAGGGCAGATGACTATTATGAACGGCATTGGCACAATGGGACATGGATATCATCCAACTGGACACATAGTCAATCAGCATCTTTACGCCAACAGCCACCCTATCACACAAGATCGCCCCTTTAAATGCGATATCTGTCCACAATCTTTCAACAGGAACCACGACCTTAAAAGACACAAGCGAATTCATCTTGCAATCAAGCCCTTTCCCTGCACCTTCTGCGAGAAGAGCTTTTCTAGGAAGGATGCGCTAAAGGTAGGCTGTCATCACGTTTAAGAGTTGAACCCGTTTGTATAAGCTGCTAACTTTTACGTCCAACAGCGTCATAGATTGGTAAAGGGATGTGGAATTGGAAAGACCCCGCCGAACGACGGAAACAGTAGCTCACCGCGGGAAGAGATAAAACGCGATCCAGATAGTCATTCAGGCTCTGAGTACTGCATAAAGCAAGAGCCGTTGTAGAGGACCGGATTCTCTTTGGTAATCACGACGTTCTATCAGAAAACTTTGTCTTCCGAGCGATGTCACCGGGCAAATGCTACGCTAGAGTTGGAGAAACACAGTAATACACCCATGGGTGGTAGTTATATTTTACCTACACGTGTTGTCGTAATGATATACAAAAGCAACATAACGAATGGAAGGGTCAACGAGCGGAAAAGAACAGGGCTTGGAGTCAACGGTTACGGATTTTGCGAATGGGCATGAATGCTCTACGAGACACCAAAGCCACGACATGGGTTTACGGCTGTGATCACACGAGCGAGTTGGTAATGGATTTGCGATTCTCCTCTAGGAACCGACGAGACATGTATCGACCTTGCCATACTATTTACGAAGTCGTTGTCGTTCTAGTTGTAAGGTCAATATTCACAGCGGAGGGATGAATTGCAATAGACTGAGTGCTTTCTTGGGGGGATTCTTTTCTTTTTTCCTTTTCCTTTGATGTTTTACTTTATCGGTTGCCTGGAATTCGCATATTACCTATAGCTTTCATTGCCCAGATGGGCAAACATTCAGTTACGCATCACTACGAAACGCTACGAACCGAATCCATCGGAAGTCTTGCACCTTTCACGACATCATTTGGCATCAGCGGGACAAGTTTCCGTTACAAATATATTTCGAATTTGGACATCGGCCACATGGGAGATTCATTAGGAGCGGTATCCCATCGCCAGCGGAAATAGCGCGTGTTAGGTCATCATGGTCCTTCGGATGTACATTGAATAGGGAAGCCTTGTATGATATAGGAGGCAAATTAGACCAGGGTTAGCCGAACGAGTTCTTTTCACAGGGTTGCTTGTTTGAGCGAAAAGAAAGCGTTCTCATTTTTTCAACCCTTTCAATAGTATGTTGATACCCCGTACACCCAGTGTGTGTAGCTCAAATTATTTCGCACAGCTACGTCGTATGTAGTAATAACAGTCCGCATGATATTGGCAATTATAAAATACCCCAGTCCCCATCTAAAACCAGTCACTGAATGGCATTCAACGTGGCACAGGTTGTGAAGGCAGCGCTATATCTGTGGGACTCTACCTAATTTAACATTGGCCACATCGGAAGGCTGGGTGGGAGGAGTTATCTCCAAGTAGGTTGCGTACGATATCACGAGAAATTCGGATGCTTACCTAGGTAGGTAACCTACGGGACAAATGTTCACAGGATGAATACATATATAGGTATATATATCTCTTAGTATATCTAATTGTCTATACTATTAGTAAAACATATTACGTCTATTCATGAAAATGGATTAGAAGATGACGATGTCAGCAGCTTAACCCCTTCGAAGCCGGCGAGAACTAATAAAAGCCACACCTTAAATACAAACAGCTAGATTCAAGCTAAGTTTTAGTGCTCTCTGGTTAGCCTATAGGGTCGGTTATTCACTCTTTCTCGGACGTTAGATTTCACTGGTCAGCATTGGAAAACACGAATGGAGCACGGAATGTGCATGTATGGACTTAGTTGCTTATACGAGTGGTAATGCTGATCCTTAGCCTGGGCAAATTCACCACATGGTCCTCGTGCTCACTCTCACACGAGACACACGAGACTTGAGCTCTCAAAACCCGAGACGTTTTATTATGTCTGACTACAGCTAGGCGGCGGGTACAAAAGCCATAGCCAAGAAAGACTGAGACCATACAAGAGGAATGGAATGGTCCAAAAGAGCACATTCGAGACACCCCCCCCCAGGTCTAAGCCATTAGAACCCTTGAATCTCGATCTTCCGTCGGCCAAGGGATGCGTTACATCTTAGATAGTGGCGGCCGTCCTACACATTCCGTGCCATATGTACGTGCAGATAAATATGCACTAGCAGGCCGTGTTTCTCAAGGGTTCGTTTATCGTGGCGTCGAGCCGACCTAACGGACTCGTTTGCAGGGCCAGCTAGCCAGTCAGCCATTCCCGCTCTGGCTCCATGACGAGACGACGATCCCGCACGTTTAAGAGGTGGGAATTGGGCCGCCTGCTTCGCTAGCAGAGACAACAATACGCAAGTTAGCAACTTCTAATTTCTAGTCTAGCGCTGTAGTACGCACGTAAGGGTTTGGGAGCTGGCTCTAATACCCATCTACGTAGGTAGGTAAATATGTGTAGGTATTCGGCTCCGACTACGCAGCACCACTAGCTGTATCCATGTATCCACTCCCAGACCGAAGTGCCTAGATTATGTTAACCGTGTGGTTCCCACATGGCGAGGCTGAAGACACTGACGCTGTCTCGAGCCAGTAGGAGCTGATCCCCTGTCTTATACCGCATGTACGGCGCTCCTTACGTATTTTCTAAACGTTCGTGGACCTACGTAGGTCTATTTTACTACTACGGCTATTATTACTCTCGCACTGATACGCATTCACACTATGTAAACCCCTAACGAACGTAAGGCTCTACGGCTTTTCCCTATTTTATCATTCCTCCTCAGTAACCATTGGGCGCAAGGACATTCATATGCCCCTTATGACAATTTCCATTCCAACTATCAAACGGGTCCACTTGTTCGTCACTCATTCAAATTACCTACCTGGAATTACATGGACATGTCTCCCAGTCTGTCTTGGCTAACCCTTTTTTTTTTTTCATGTTGGTGGAACACAAAAGTCCGAATGCGAGGCCCTGAAAAAAGCAACCCCAAAGGGCCTAGGTAGTCGATTATGGGCACGATTGGATGGGTAATTCCGTGCTCTAGATCCCAACAGTAGACCCTAACAACAGAAGAAACATGAACTATACAGCTAGCTTCACTTCTTTCTAGGATCTAGGTCATAAAACGACATGAAGATCAGAGCAGTATTTTTATAACCTGTCATTTGCATAGCATCGCATATACGTTAGGTAGGTACCGTCAGCTCTCAGAAATGCAAAGTCTCGATATTCTAAGAACCAGATCTCAACAAGGGTTTCGTTACACAAAAGTTTCAATTAGAACTGTAACAATAATGGCTTAACCCCTAATCCGCCCCCCTCGATCATAGGTAGGTAGGTATGTTTCGTAAGCTATAGTTAGTAGTTTCGCAAGACAAGTTACAACCACAAGCTTAACTCGCCCCCCTATTCTTCGCTATATACCTAAAGTACCTAGGTAGGTAATTACTAAGTCTGTAGTTTGTGAGACAGTATTAACGCCTCGCTTATAAACATCAGCTATATTGTTCAGTTCTCGGCGTTATCGGCGACTAAATAAGTTTGTGTAGCGCGAGCTTTTTACTTTTCTTCTTTGCCCCTTTTCCTATTTTTATCTTATTGGCAGCGCCGAGGCCTGTTTCTTTGTCATAGCCATATCCCGGGAATCTAATCAACATAGAATTAGGTCTAATATTTGATTAAATCGAACTATGAAAATGGTAATATCTCTAATAGCTACCTACCTAAGGTATCTGACTTACGTTGCTCCCAATATGCAAGCCTCGGCGAGCTTTAGGTAAATCGGATTTAGATGTGACCCCCACTCACAATGCATACTACATACATCCATACATCCATAGTACATAGATACCTAGGTAGGTATATCAAATTCTTAAATGCATTAGAGGTACATATGTGCATACATTTGATATGTATGAGTATCCTTAGCGCCTGAGACTATTGACCGGGACCACGCAGGGATCATAACTCGTCTCTCGACTCCGCCCGCGCGCTACGGGGGAGAGACGATCCAAGACAAGCTTTTTCAGGGTCCTAAGCGGGCTGAAGTCAGAGCTCTATTCCTTTTAATCCCGTTGGGAATAGTTTCCATAAACGGCCGATTGCTCTCTTTCGATTTATTGTTCCGATTTTGAATAAGACACGATCCAGTGGCCGTTCACCAGCACCGATATTTCCCATTCGGGGAGCCATGTCCGCGGCAAACGGCGAATCGCGAAGTCTCCTCCATCTCAAGTGTAATAGGAGGTTTCGCACTACCCGCTCACCGACGAGGTAGAGTTCTATTATCATCGGATCTTCTGGCCGCGCTATCGATCCATCTCACGGGAATGTAGTACATCGGACGCTGTAGTTTAGAGGAAGCTCCCTACTGAGATTCCGTCAGACGCGGAGAAATCTCTCACTGGGTAGAATCCGATTCGAGTAAGACGAGAATCATATCTATGCCATCCGTCGTCGGTTTCCCACCAACCAGAATAGGACTTTTATTCCAGCTGTCGTTAAATTAGACTCGGGTGTCCAGTTCTCGTCGGGCGACATCCCGGCTCTCGGTTCACTCGGGTATGCCCGAACGGGTTCGCGTTGTGGCCTCTTGCAGTTGCTGTCACCAGTAGGTAAGCGTGTATGGTACTGCGCACTGAGCCGTTCGCGGGGGAAAGCTGCCCAAGCGTACATATCAGATAAGATGAATTCAATGGATGCATGCATGCTCCCGAGAAGGACTCGAGAAACCAAGACAGGAACTTAGACATCCGCCCGGGCATCTAAGCAAGATGCCGATGGATCACACTTCCGTCACGGCGGACACAGTTCCTAGAGCATTAATCCCTGGCAGGTCTCTAGGGCTCTATCGTTGATGTACCCGCCTTAGTGGGACCCCGCAGCAAGTCACCAGACAGACCCCGGCGAAATATCGCCGAGAGAGGATCACGGCACGGGCGGTACAGATGGGAATGCGTGCCTTATCTGTCCTACCACACGACCGACGGGGCGATTGGGAATACAAGACCCGCGGCCACAGGGGCCACAGGAATAATCAGATGATCCCTACTTTGCTAGGCAACCACCGCGTTGCAGTTTAGGTGGAAAGGAGTAGGAGGGGAGAACGGCTGCTTGCAGCTCGGCAAATTTCTGCAGTGACTTTCACTTGGATCAACGCCCGTGTAACCCAGGCCATCATGTTGACTTGCCCGCTTCGCCATTACTTCCTTTTCGTACAATGGCGCTGACGTGGTGTCCCAACACTTGGGCATCATCTGCTGTGTACGTGAACTGTCCTGTAACATAGTGTTCCTCAAAGAACACGACGTTTCAGAGCGCATAAAGTGAGCCGTGTGCTTCCCTATCGTGCTAGTTGGGATTGACACTGCTTCCGAAGATTCATAGTTGTTCCAGGAACCATCATGCTCGGTTTGCATATATAATTACAGCCGAGGCTCGGCCGCGTAAAGGTTGGTGCCACAGGCGTGTGCTAATAGCTTCAACTTTCTCCAGAGCTGTCTTGTGCTACTCGCTTCGCTCTTCTAGGAAGTTACATAAGAGAATTTGGGTCGTGCGACTCCAGAAAGGAACCGATGATTGATAATGACATGTGTAGCAAACCGCCAAGGTCTCCCTATTCGTGATATCGTAGGGTTAAGTGAACTTCCCAGCAGTATCTTGACCGATCTAAGAATACCAAATCGCCACCGAGTTTATAGCTTAGACAGAGTATTGAATAATTCCCCTAAAACAGCGTAGATGATATTTTTGTCATGTCCTCATACGCCCCATCTATCAAACCATGTGCAAAGAACCTAGACTCTTTGAATATCTATATTATACTATAATCCCAGTATCCAATTAATAATACCCCTTTAACGGAACACAGGACGTTTCTAGTAGCCAGTTTCCATGACTTAACATATCCTTCCCATTATAGAATTTTGATACATTTCTAAACTAGATGGCGTAGTACGAGATATCACCATAGGTGCCTCTTATTTGATATTACGTAGGTACTTAATTCAGTCTTACATTCACTAGAAAATCTAGGGATTAATACACAATACTAGTATGTGTAAAGCGTGACAGCATTCTAAATATTAGTTTTATTTTCTCCTTTCTCTTTTAGCGCTTTCCTTCACGTATATTTAGCAGAATGTGGAATTGTATTACTACGAGTCCCTAATTGTAGCTTTAATGAAATAAGTTTCTTGTACCTACCCTTAATTTGTCCACCCCCTTATAGATATCCTTAACTTGACTTCTCTTGTTGTTAGAACTTCTAAGAGTACTTCAAAACCAACATTCAACCAAACCTTTACGAGAGCATCTATACATAGTTCATCGTAAGGATCTAAAAAGGCGAAATATAGAAACAGTGATTGAACGCTAGCTCTACAAGAGAAGATAAAGTTATTTTCCCCTCCCTATGCAAACCACTCAAATATACATCCTAATCCCTAACCTACTGGTAGTCAGTTAAATACCTTGGTAGGTATTAAGTCGCTTCTAGAATTTTAAAATTTCATCCGTTTTACTCTCCTATTTATTATCCCTTCTGTCTGGCGCTAGCAATAGTTAATCCTCCAAGAAGTGAGTAGAAAGGACCCAGCTAATATGACAGCATAACAATTTATTTGCCTCTCTGTATTACATACTATATTTTACTCGGAGCTAGCATATTTGCTTGAATACGTAACTCCTCTTCTATGTAAGACTACAATAAAAATTACCTATAACAGTCCTTAATATCCTTTATTTACCCCTTTCTAGATCCTCGAGCTAGAAGGGGAAAAGAAAGGGGCTAAAGTCTTACCTATAAGCAATCTACTCTAATAGTCGTTAATAGAAAATACAATCCACGGTTAGCTGCCAAGTATAGTACGCTATAATGTTATAATATATAATCCTAACAGCAAAGATGCGCCAAAAGGAAGGTCCATAGCACAAGGACTCTACTCGCAGTTATGACGCGAGGTGAAGACTAAGACCATTAACATTTTCATGTCAAGAGTAAACCCTAGGGGACTCAAGACCGTTATTCATAAACTTCATAAACAGGTGTATGTATGCCGGAATGATATTCCTGGTCTTTGAAATTCTCAATTCAATACCTATCAGCTTTATATCTGAGGAAATAGAGCAAGGCATTGGAAAAGTCGGCTGTATATTGACATCCTACTAAGAAGTACACAACGAAAGCATAAAAATGGTTACCTCATGCTAGCTTTTAGCTTTCAAGCGAAATCTAGGGCTTTAACACTATCACCTGCTTCATTATACTATACTTACTTTCAAGGTATATAAGATCATAGCAAAGTTCAATTTCTGCAACATAGAGCATTCAACCCGAGCCTTACAGACTCTAAATGATTATAAATCTACGCTCTTAGGCGTCAAGATATATTATCGCACCGTAGTAGAATCTGCGCCCCATTCTCCCCCCTTTCCACCCTCGGACTGTAAAGTATGAAGCTTGAGAGCCAATACTTCAGTCCTTCTAGCAAGAATTCGCAGAGGACAGGGTGAAGATAATGCATGTCCTAGGGAGCTATACACGAGAATGTGCTTAGCAATCAATCTTCCTATCATGAATACTATGTATAGGAGTATAGTTTTCATATATCCGCGTTCAGTGCTTTTTCTTACCTAATAGCCGATAGATCCCTAACTGCCTAGGTAGGTGCTTAGACATAGAACTCCTAGCTATATCAGCTGTCCAGTCTTGGGTAGCTTCATAGTTTCTCCTACTTTAACGAAGCTGTGGTCCCATTTACTACTTACATCCACACACCACCGCTTCATGAAACGCGCATACGGCCGCAACGGCACACGAGGTTTATCACATGATAATTGGCTACACAGGGCTATTTTTCAAGGGGCTAGTTATGATAAGTAACCTACCTAAAGGAAGCCGACACTGGCCAATAACTCCAACAGAATTTAAGACTGTAAGCTATCGCTCATCAGATCAATAGGAAGAGGTCCACGGTTAATAATAAATACAATGTGAGAAATAACAAAAATAAATGATGAATATTATATTTAATAATTTATTCTGGGTTGTTTAACAAAACCTTAAGTAGATACTGGGTATTTGATAAGCAACAAAAAGGTTCACGAAGCAACTTACACCGAGACGTATCGGTCAGATCTCAAATGGAATATGGGGTAACAGGGATGCAAGATCTATATAAAGCAAGACAGCCAATTAGCGTGCGTAGATTGTACTTGCCTCTACTTAATCCGGCTTGGCACCGAACCGGTTAGATGGTACCTAAACCACAATGAGGTCTTTTGAGCATATAAGCGCTGAAAAAGAGATCAGGAGATACATGTACTAATATTGTACTGCGTTATGTGTTTGGATAATGGTTACTAAATTTAACATATCTTTGTTTCCTAAGACAAATTGACGTAGGTACGGTCGCGTTTGTCATGCTCTCCTGCCTTGAAATTATCGGTACTTCAGGTACATAGCAGTCCTTTAAGGCCGTAAGGTGTGCATATGTAACAGATGTACTTGTATGTACTACGTGATGAAACTACCTATACTATGGTGGACGGTTAGGACATTTGTGCCAAAATCAGGAAAATGGGTCAGGGCTTTCCAAAAAAGATAATATAACAGATGTACAGTATACTATGCAAAGTATATACAAAGTAAAAAATATTTTTTTTTTTATTATTTTATATTAAATAAATATAATTCAGCTAATTAAATTAAAAGATTCGATTATTAATTTAAATCTTTAATTATTTTATATATAATATATTTAAATAACTTTTTAAAAATAATAATTTAAACGTTATAATTAATATTATTTTATAACTTTAATTAATGCGAAAATAATGGACTAAATTATATGTTTATACAATATATATTAAGTATTATATTACTATTAAAATATTTAAAATTTATTTAAAATGACTTTATTTATTAAGATATTTTTAAAAGATATTACATATTTACCTTTTTAAACAAACGTTATTTAATTTTATTATAATATAATAGTTAAAAAGTTAATTCAAATACAATTTAAATCATTATTTTCGCATTAATTAAAACTATAATATAATATTAATTATAACATTTAAATTATTATCTTTAAAAAGTTATTTAAATATATTATATATATAAAACAATTAAAAATTAAATTAATAATAAAATTTTTTAATTTAATTAATTAATTTTAAAAATTAATAATAAAAATAACTTAAATAATAAAGCTTATATAACTATATATATATAATTATATAACTTTTTAATATTTTTACTAATTTTAATTTAAATTATATATAATTAAAACTATAATTTTTATTATTTTTTAATTAAAATATTAATATTTTTTAAAAAAGATTTAAATAAATATTTATTAAATTATAACAGTATAAATTAAAAAAAATATATATATTACCTTATAAATTATATATATAAGGTAAATAATCAAATTTATACTATATTCTTAACGTTATTATTACCATATTAAACATAATACTACCAACTTTTTCGATTTTGGCATAAATATCCTAACCGTCTACCATATATACCCTGGCAAAACTTTGTGGTACTTATTACTTTACTGCCGCACCTTCCCATCCCTCTACAAGAAAGAAAGAAAAGCAACACAATTCCGCCTTCGCCTTTCTGATAGTTCTTCCTTCCCTCCCTTCTCTCTTTTAGTCTGTAATTCAAGGTTTATTTTTGGATCATTGCACGTTGGACTTTTGACCTGTTCTTTCAAATCGTTTGCTGCCAGCGTAACACTCAAAGATCTAAGTTCAAGTTCTATTCACCCTGTCTCACCAATTCTACGAGTATCATATGCGATTCATGAGCAACGCGCCCAAGTTTCGTCGCAAAAGTTCAATCATTCATACCCAAAAGAATATCCCTGACACTGGTCTGGTTACCGTAGCCGTGACTGGAATATTTCACGAATAGAAACCCTCCCTGGGTAGTCAACATCCCGATCCAACGCGACATATATTCCACGGCTCTGTGAACAACCTTACTCAACAACAATACCTCGGCTTCCTTCTAACTTGATCTTCCCAATCTTGACTAGCAAAATAGATCAATCGCAATGTTGTCCCCGCGCGATGATCAACATATGACGATGAACATGAGTGGCATGGATATGTCGCATTCGTCTATGATGAATATGGTCTTTCAAAACAGCATCACTACGTCTCTCTACTCGAATTCCTGGACACCACGCACAAGCGGCGCCTACGCTGGAACCATCATATTCTTGCTCATTCTTGGCATAACATTTCGACTACTACTTGCAGGCAAGGCACTAGCAGAGGAGCGATGGTTGGATGCCGAGATGAAGCGAAGATACGTTGTTGTGCAGGGAAAGCTCCCTGTCGCAGAGCAGGTGTCAACTGACAGCTTCAGCAAGAAGATGACACTGACGGAAAATGGCGTTGAAGAGGATGTTGTGGTCGTCCAGAAGAAACAGCTTCACCTTCGTCCTTGGAGAATGTCGGTCGATCCTATGCGAGCGGTGTTAGATACTTGCATTGCCGGTATCAGCTATCTTCTGTAAGCTCAAACCATACCAATCAGTGATTATGGCTGGGACTAACAAAGACACATAGCATGTTGGCAGTCATGACAATGAACGTCGGATACTTCATTGCAGTCCTCGGTGGCACATTCCTAGGCAGCCTGCTTGTCGGCCGATTCTACAACTCAGAACACTAAAACGCATCATCGCAGAAGGAAAGGGAAGCATTGCCGGGTTTCAAGTCGCCAAGACGGCGCACATTAATTTTTCAATTTACGATACGACGGCACGAGCATGAGTCCGGTGGTGTTTGCAAGTTTACGAGGGATGGTATGCATTGGGTTCCAGGCTAGTTGATATCAGCCTATAAGGCAAAAAGGGAGGGGCACTTTATTATCATCACTGCGATTTGAGCATGGCGTTTAGGGGGGACAGTAAGCAAACATGCAAGCTGAGGTATTTGCTACTCAAACAAGGCAATTTAGAGATCCAAAGGCTGCATTAATTTCGCAAGAATCCTATCAATATGATTATGAGTTGAAGCTGAACCAGTCCGGAGCTATGGAAGCAAGGAGCTATTCTATGTCGTACATTCTCTCCGCGGCCAGTGGGGGTAAGAAACCTTCTCAAATCTGCTCATCTAATATGTAGTGTATGTATGTAAAGAAATACCCCTGTCGCTCACCCCACGTATTTTCCACAAATCATCAGCTTTGCTTGACCTATTCCGGGACCCTTGTTGCCGGTCAGTCCAATTCTACCTACATAAGGCCAGAGATCTGGGCTCGGGTCCAGACTCAGATCTCCGCTTCACGTGCTTCGAGTTGACTGCATGTCACCATGCGTTCCATCGCCAACCTTACCATCCTTAAAATAGTAAGATATACTCCGATCTAAATCTATAGACAAGCCTTATTATTGCCATCCACCTTTGCGCACATCTGCAACTTATTTGTTTTCTACGCAACCGTAAAAGCTAACCTGCGGGGTTTACCTCAGGGGTCTCGAAATAGGGGTTAAATTTTTATTAGGAGAACAATAGGATAGGAATATTTCAACGATAACGGTGTGCAGTAGGTTTCGAGAGATGAATTGTAATTGCATTGATATAGTGTAGCCTTACGTAGCACACAGGGTGTATTCCTAATGAGCTTTCAGGAGGATAAACCAGTTGGGCTCCCAAATCCGTACCCCGTAGTTATAAACTACCACTCCCAAATAATATTCAGAATATGAGTTGGAGATATTGCCTACCAAGAGATAATACGCATAAAGGTATAAACCAGCAACTCTGACAAATTTGACGAGAAGCCTTCATCACGATACCCAGACTTCCATCCTTCTATCCAATATTCAAGACACTGTTAGTTATTAGATTTGACAGAGTTTTAACAGTTAAGCTACAATAATACCTTCAAAGATTAAGGGAAATGATATATTATGGCAGGTAGAGAAGAATGACAGGTTCTCGTTAGCCTAGGCATAAGACCGTAATTGCCACGAGCTAGTAGGATATGCCTACTTACAGAGGTCACGAAGGCGAAATAGGAGAATTACAATGGCGCATAACTGAAGCCCATCTATGTTGCTAATAAGATTAGTCAAGACTTGAATATCTCCCAAAGGGCCTTGACGATTGTTAGAGTAGGTACTGTTCACTGTCCCCATGTCTCTCCTAGGGATATGTCACAGTTCATCTTAACCGAGTCTAAAGTCAAATGGTATTGATATCAAAAGCTCTTAATTGGAACGGTCAATTGGGGATATTAATAGTCATCAGAAGGCGAGTGACATATCCAGTCTCCTATAACATGGATGGATGGAGAAGTATATGAGTGCAAGATAAAAGGGTTCCAAGGATGGCGGATATGGATCTACTAATGAATAAATTTACGCAGTAAGGAACTCTCCCCATAAAGTCAAAAAGGCTAAAAGTTAAGATGTCTCGCTTCCTTTAGAAGGATAGGAATAAATACCATTATCAGTTCTCCAATAACTAGATCAAAGCCCTATCTTTATAGTTAGCATAGTAAGTCAAACACACATACATCTAAATATTCGTCATGATTTGTACGGGCTATTGACTAAGGAACACTTAGTACCTAGGTAATTAGTCCGTTCGCAATCGACCGATGCGGACAGCATGAATCTGACCGAAATGGACAAAGAATGGTAGCAACAACTGAGAATATTCCATTGTATAGGTAAGTTACCTTATAAAATGAGCACCAAAAGCTTAGAGCCTTGTAAGATAATATTAATCCTTTCTAAGTCCTAAGCAATGTAAGCCTACATGTTATATAGCAACCGACCTTCCCCCCCCCCCTTTTTTTTTTCTTTCAAAAAGGGGCAAACCAACTACTTAGTCCCGCTCATCAATAGAGCAACTGTGATGAGAAAAGACACAATTGATGCCCCTTAAACTGAAAGGGAACTACTAGTTAAACTTTACCCATAGCTTCTATCAGGTTCACGCTGCCTTCCTATCCCCCCGTGTCAAAGAGAGTAGGTAACCAGCCCACCACTCGCCAGACCATCTACATAGACCCGAGCAATTCACCGCAGTAACACAAACACGAACTTGTGCAACTCCTCCATACACCCACCCACCCACCGGTTTACAGCAAACCAGCCTACATGAGAACCGTGTCTACGTGTTCACGATCCTACTCGAAGCAAAGCAATGTAATGTACTGCACAGCCGAGAAATATATTGAGATTGAAGACTTAATCCTAGAAAGAAACAAGAGGCAACACTCCGTCCAGACGCCCCCTTACCAACTACAACTACCTCTCATATATACACACCATGGCTCGACGCATACAAACACTGGCCATGAACACAAGATCTTAATACAAAAGACTGGTATATTTGGACCCAATTACTTCCGAGCGTGACGTGTTAGACGTAAAACGTGTATGGCACATCCCGTTCTCCAAAGGTGCCCTAGTAACACATGTAGTTCAAAAACGCGTACGGCAAACTACATACCTGTTTACCAAACCTCCGTTTTACAGATTACTACGTAGAATTAATGGTTAGGTTCAGCTCTGGATCAGCACGAAAAATAGACCGAAGCTGCTGCAAAATCACTCGCATTGGAGAAATTACTAGACAAATCACTCATATTAAATCAACGGAATTCACAACATCAGAGAGCTTCTAGGAATTTAACTTCGATATGGAGCAATTCTCAACTGAAATATCAATTGCCAGACGCCAAGATCTTGGGGATCTACGGGAGGACAATGCCTGCCTGTGGGATGATTCCTATCATACAAACGCGCCTCCTCCTACGACGGCGTAGAGCGTCCCACCTTTCATCCAGCCCATCACGGCCCAATGCCTGGAGAAAATGACTTCAGATGGATAGAAACGATCGGATTGAAACCTGAGACATGTGCCCAAAACTATGCTGATGCCGGGGCATTGAGAACGCCAGAAACGTAAACTCTATCCTCAATCGAGTACTGGGGATGAGGACGAAAACTTGTAACTGCGTTAAGGAATGATTGCCACCCCTCCCACAGGAGTTTTTGGTCGTCAAAGACTTTTGGATGGTAGTGTGAATCGTAGTAGTAGCAAAAGTCTTGGTTTACGAAGATGCCTGCCTCAACGGCCATTTAACAGCAAAGTCGGTTCCGATCGATCGGTTTCGTTCATATATTCGTCAGCCATGATTCGTAAATCATTGTCGCCGTTTCCTTATCAAACATAGGGACGGTCGATCCAGTTCGAGAATTAGTAGTGGCCACGCAGACTTAGAAGGCGAAGTATCCATTGAGATTCTTTCGACAACTCTTGATCCCATCGTATATTATCTTAATGTGGTTGCCATCTCCTACACTCCTATGTCCAGGTAGGTGTAATAGGGAAGCAACCCCAGACGTATGCGGTCGTAGAAGAGGCGACCGGTAGGACCAATGTAAACCGACGCGTTACATATCGACGAAGACCACACTTTCAACTTTTTAGTGGCAAGTTAGTGTCGAAGGTAGTGTAGACCATTTTCGGAATAATGGCCGAAACAGATCTCCTAATGGCTAGTTATGGACGGTGTAAGGGCTACCGTCATTGTTATAAAGCCTACTACCATTCGGGAAATTGAAGATCGGGAGAGGGTGAGAAACCAAGTCCCTAAGCTTAGCGAAGCTGGGCCTCAGTTTATTCCGTGGAATATGAAGCAAGAATTAATGGATACTGAAAATTTGGGTCGAAGCCCAGGATCACCAATCGCAAATCTGGTCAGCGACAAGTGATATAATACGAAAGACGGTCGAAATCGGTACGGAAATAATATGGTCGCATTGTGTAGAACAAATAAGAAATAAGTCACGATGACCCAACAACGCCGGACCACCGAAGCCTTGCAATTATAGGTGTGTTCAGAATGCCTCGAATAAAAAAGAACCTCGTGAATGCATTAAATTCGGGGTATCAGGTGCAAGGCAATACTGTCGCCACTATGGCGACCGTCACGATTGATGTGAGGTGTGCTGTGGCATACCAGACTGTGCTAGCCCAAATTGCCCGCGCTGCTGATGCTGCATGTAACTTTGATACGCCATGGCTTGTTGAGGGTCCATGGGTACGTTAGGTACGTAGTTCGGAGGCATATGAGAAGGCATTCCCGGTCGGCTCGTCTGAGGGGGCAGGTGAGAATTGGGCGGCTCCTCAGGCGATTCGACTTGGTTGGAATCGTCGACGCCATTCTCGTTGCCTTGGGTAGGCTCAGGCGCGTTCAAGCAAGCCTAAATATAATCGGTCAGTTTAGGACTCGAATCGAGCTGAGCTGAGTCGCGAGACACGAACCTGGATGAGATTCTTTCCCTCCGCCTTGGTTACCAGCGGTTGGAGCTTGGGGGTGGTAAATGTGTACACAAGCCCAGTCTCCGACACGACAAGCAACAGAACTTGAGTGCCCGTCAGAACAGACAACTCGTATGCCTAATTAGGAAATATGACGTTAGTATAAATGTTGGCACGATTGGAAACTCAGTCTCAATACAAGTAACGCGTTCAACGCGATGGTCGGTGAACTAATATGCGATGAAGATAATAGAAGCTGGTGCATAAACATACCTTCTTCATTATTCCGGCCTTGCGCTTGGAGAAGGTGATGTGACGACGCGACTTGTCGCTAATGAACTTTATCTCAATTTTGCGACGCTCGCGACTTCCCTTCTCATCATCATCATCGTCGTCGTCCGCGATACTAGCGCGTTGGCGCTTGATGCCACGGTTTTCTGCAGGGCCGGCATTGCCATTGCCGACGTGGGAATCGTCGAGTTCGGTGGGAGAAGTTTGATCGTGTTGGTCTGTGATGTCGGCCATTTTTATCGAGGTACGACGATTGTATCACGAACGAAAAAGGCAAAAATGGTGGAGATACTGTTTTGGTCGTGGTGCCGACGACCTATACTTGATCTGGCGTTGAGCGGAGAGGCTCTGGGTTGTAGTAGGCTGTAATTCTGTCGCAGAAACCTGGTTGGGGCGCCTGCTGTATCGAGTCTGGTGCGCGGCCACCGGGCGGATTAAAGTTGGAAGATGAGGGCCGAAGAACAAGCGTAGAAATTGTTAATTACTACTTCCTGCCTAGGGAAATAAAAAATATAAAAAAATGTGTCAAAAGGGAAAATAGGGTAAAAAAAAAAAAAAGTAAAAGATTGGCCGTGCGGCTTTGTTTGGCTTCGGGTTGGTTGTTTTTATTTTTTTGGGGTTGTCTCTCGGTACACCGGTCGGGTGGTAGCTTGGAAAGTATTCGTCAATAGGTCGGTCAACTTTTGGTATGTTTGCCTGGTAAGGTAGGTGGAATATGTTAGTCAATTGCCCAAAACAAACAATTTAAAAAGTGTAGTTTTAAAAATAATAATTAATTTCAATTAGTAGTGGGCGCGAACCTCGAAAAAAGTGATTGACAACCAACTAACCTAGATGTGATGGTCGGTGCTTTGCGGGCTGATGCAAATAAAGTCAAGGGGATTCTGAAAAGGGAGGCTCGGCGATTGTCAAACAGTACGTTTTTGGAGTTAAACTTCCCCTGTGAGAAAAGATCAAAACGTTGCCAGTATCAAGCTTGGTCTGATTGATTGATCAGGAAAGGTGAATGCGGGATGATTGAAAAGAGGATAGCGAGGTGGTAGCACACGGGCTTTTGCGTGGTCAAGGCCGCACTGTTTAAAAAGAAAAAAAAGACAGAAGCTGCGGGGGCATGGGCCACTAGGTGGCGGGTCGTGATTTTCCACTCTTTTTGCTCTGATCATACAGTTCATAGCACCAGACTGTACCAGCCTACACCAGCAGTAGGACCGTTGGTGCTTTCCCCCTCGTTCCCCTGCTCTCACCCCCAGCCCAATGCTAGAGGGGCCCTGCTAGCTCTATCTAATCGTGGAGGTGCCTCTCTAATCAGACCAATCACTTACCTGGCTTATGACCGAACTAGCTACCTCTGTGCTTTAGTGCAGAACTAGTGCTAGCGATATCACTCGACTTTTTAATAAAGTAGCAACAACCCTCGCTGCCTCGGGTAGGTTGATAATAATAATAATGCTATTGTAAGGACTGGTGCGCCTGGTACGTCTAGAGGAACCTAAGGTACACTAGATGAACAGTTACCATAATGCGCGGTTGCTTGCTTCGCTTGTCTGCATACCCCACGGGGTGAAAGGCATGTACCTAGGTAGATACCTAAATAGATACATCAATTAGGTACGTAAGATAGTGTAATGGTGCTGGAGCTATCGGTGTGACCTGGTACTAGGTAGCCTACCTACTGTACATAAGTATCTCACTGGGCTGCCTGGACAATCAGACTGGCGCGGTCGAGTAATGGATGGATGGTGGAGACCATGCTTTGTGAGTTTGGACCAGAGTATTTTACTGAAGTAAAGGATGGAGGCATCTAGCCAATCAAATGGTCAAGTAAGTGACATGGCTTACCGAAGGGGGGAACGCATGCAGGCTGGTAGCTCCTAAAATAACGGTGCAGAAATTTCCGCAGAACGCTCGGGTCCACCAGCTGATGTGGGCCATAATGGGGCTCTCTAGGTTCTCTACGACTGTACATATACGTACCGAAGACGCTACGCGCGGTCTTATTATTATTAATGGTAGCGCTCCTTCTTCCCCCACCTAAGCAAGTTGCTACCTGCCACCTGCCAAACTTGGGATCGTAAAGCTAAATCAGGTACTTGCCGAATTCGGCACTGTGCTTAGCATCTCATTCGACGATACTTCTCCAGTTCTTCATGTAAAGCTTCGAGAGCTTCAACTCAATTCTAGCTTGCTTTATGGTGTGTATAAGTGAACTGCTTTCAATAGCCTAACGGTCATTTTCAAGCCCATATACATGATAAGCGACGTCTATTCCTTAGGAGCTTAGGTGGTTTGATCATTTTGATGCGAATCATCTAGTATCAAGAGAAATCATCATCATTATAGCATCGTATCTTCCTGCTTACGAGGATCCGCGTTGAGTACAGGACTTTTAATAAATAGCAACGATAGTACCAATTAGGTTTGAAGGATATATTCAACGTAGAGGGCCTTTGAATTAATATTGGTACTATTACTACTTAACCCAGTAGAACGGTAACTGCCAAGCACTTTAAGAACATTGAAAGGCATGTGTAAGAAAAATAAAAATGCTATTGATATATTATTTCGATGTCAAATCCTAAATACGTTCAAAAGTACCTAAGCTCCTAGAATATGAATCATATAAACTCCAGTTGGTTTAAATTATTGAGACGTAGAGAAACATTGTTAGTTCCCCCGTTTGCGTTTTTGAGTGAGGGCCTATTTAGAAGCAGTGGAGAGCTAGCAAAGTGAACGTAGTAATATAACTAATGGTATATGATACTCCTTGTCCTCATAAGACACATATTCAAAGTCAAATAAGCGTTGCGGGGTACGTGTCTACCTACGTAATAGTCAAGACTCGATGCAGGTTAGGATTCAACAAGTAGGTGACATATTTGTAATGACATCAAAGACTGGTATCTCGGTATGTGGTTAATATACGTGTATTGTATTGTCTAATAAACGTTGGAATGGTAGTATAAAGAATATGGATCATAACCCATACCGAATGTCTTCGTAAGTGCCGCTCTTCATTTTACGTATGTCCTCCCATTGCTGACAGCATGAATGCATGTTATTCGTATTTTGCGATATCGCAGTGAAATGTGATAAAACAACATACTATTCACATCCAAAACGTATAACTCTACCACGTGTAAGTCGGTTTTAAGCCGCTTGGTAACTTGGCAGTCAAATGAGACATCTCAAATTGTTGAAAGGTTATTATAGTAGGGTAAACTTCTATTAATTTTCTATTTGTCCGGTTGGGTCTATCTGAGTCGAGTGACTCGTTGCCAAGTTGAGCTGTCATTAACTAACGTGATGCGCAACGTCGTTCTTAGAGAATATCTGGCCACCTCATCCCGGATATCCGGTTTTCCCGTACTACTGACAATCTATTTGTCGATACACCAAGTAGTCATCGAGAACCGGCGCGTAGCCATAGGCTCTCAGTTTGCATCGGTTTCGCCGTCGTTGAGAAAGGGTGGCTACAACCGGTTGGGGTTTATGTATTTTGTTAAATGTCCCGAGGTCAAAGCAGTTCGGTTCGAGATACATCTCATTGTTGCATATTGGAGCTACATAGTAATCGGCGACTATCGGCTACTTATTGGTTTGAATTAGTGGCTATGAAGATTTCCTAGTAAGCAGGATACACCAATGAACCTCAAGATATGCCGTCGGGATTTGGAAAGTAGCTAGGTAGGATACAAAGTGAAAATAAGCTTTTAAGATGGTTCGTGATAGGTATATCAATTCCCGGATGAGGTGGTAGATAATGACACTGGTCACAATTTGTCTTGAAATGTTGGAATTTACCTAGGTAAAAATGTTGGTTCTTGACAGTGCGAGCTGCGAGCTGGAGAACGAGTCAAAGTACAATACAATACCTACAATACCTAGGTACAATACATACATAATAGAGCAGCTTGCCAGACTGCCAGGACCCTAACTCGATGCATGTCGTACTGCATTAACCATCAACTTCTGCAGGTATTCTACTGACGCTAGACACGCCACGGCCCACGCGCAGGCCCCCTGAAGAGCGACCGATTACGAATGTTCACGAATCTGTCATCTACGTAGTGTACTATGTATGTGGACGTAATTCCGCCATATGAGCCATAAGAGCTGGTGCCTCTAGGATTCCCATAAGCCTTGCTAGTTTTACGTTTGCGTCAGCGGCACAGCAGTCCGACCGAAAACCCGCTGGCTGGTGATTAACATGCATACTATGCATACTATGCAATACGTACATATGAAAGTAAGTAGCTGGTTAGCTAGCTGGGCAAGAAGGAAAACATGGGTTTCATTACTATATATTGCTGCAGGTTTACATGGTCTACATAGTAATGACTTTGTAATCGAATATGAGTGGTGAAGATAGTCAGCGAAGCTGGAGCCCGCTGACCGCTTCTACATTAGCTGGCATTGTAGGGGACCCTGACAGCGAGTTGACAGCCGAACCGCAATTTTGACAGGCTCCTAGTGCTTACGGGGCGGGAAAAAAGCAACATACATAGCATGCTGTCTTAGCACACGTATTATTTTAGAGGTATGCCTAAAAGAAGAAGCGAGAAGAAAGCAATATGTATGGTCTTGTTCTTGTTATTGTGCTACTTTGCGTAACCAAATAAGGCCTCAGTTTTGATTAGAGACGTCTTACACTAACTAATAAGCCCTAAGCCTTAAGCCTTACGGAGATGTCCTTATGGGCTTAGGTAATTCGTAGGTAGAAAGCTACATAGTCGTGAGGATCTGATGTTGTCGCCGAAGAATCCCAATGGGGATTTATCCTTAACGCCGCTTGGAATGCCTACGCTCTAATACAGTACCTAACATACTCACATACTTTGAGAATAGCTCACGCAGCTGTCTTGTAGTGTACATGTTCAACTCTGCCACCTGGCAAGCTCTCCACTCTCATCGTTCTGAGACTCGCACGGTGCAGCGCCTCACGGATCTGATGGATGGTTCGCTTGTAGGAAACAATGCGGGCACACTCCCCCATGCATGAGGGGCGAGCAGGGGTTCAAAGTCGCATCTTGCCTCCGTTCCAATGAAATGAAGGCCGTTCGACCATTTTGGAGTTGACCATATCGGGAATCCAATCCAGCACGTTGGTAGTGGATGGGATGGTCTTGACGTTTTCATCTTGATTAAGTCCGTACGTTAGCAGCTGTCTAGATAGGTAAGGTATGTAAAGTCTTCATGTTTCGATGTTTCGATGTTTCGATTCAAAATGCCGTCAAGGCTATCTTTAGAATTGAATTCCATTCTTTAAAAACGTTCCTAATGATAAGACAAGGAAGAAGAAACAAAGCCGTCGACGTAACCAGATAAGCAATAAAAGACGCCCTCGGAGAGTATCGCTCTTAAAGCCGGGGTTGCTATGATTGGTTCATCTCTTATAGCGTACCAGCCTGACTTGATGTTATACCGATGCATCCAGCATCCAGCATCCAAGCATTGTATGTATGTCTTGCACAGACTTAATTGCCCTCGGATATGCACCAAAGACACCGAGGATGAAATGCCATTCGTTTTACTCATTTAGAGGTGGATGCCTAACATCTGGGTTTACACCCATGGGATGACTCTTCAGCACAATGTAAGGACAATGTAAGGTCCTACATCGTAGGCATTGTAGGACCGTTTACTCCCAGACTCGCTACGTGAATGGGAGGCTTAGGAGGTCATCTGGGAGGTCATCTCGTAGGGGTCCGCTGAGAACGCGAACATCCTCGCTAGTCTCTAATAACGCGATTGCACCATGTGCCCCGTTATGGAGCTTCAACATTAGGGCCGTAACGTTGAGATGGAAAAAGCGGGGGTAATGATACGTCTTGAATTGGTTCTATCCATTCAATGGGCGATAGAGCAGCAGACCCTGGAGTGAGAGAAGTAGAAGGAAAAATCCGTAGTACCTAGTGTCGGGAAGAAAAGGTACCATTACATGCGGACCATTCAAAAGGACGGGCGTTTAATTCGGGTTTATCGAGATGAGAGACTGCTAAGTACGTAGAGGTATGTATGTTATGCTGATGGGACTGGTACGTTCCAAGCTCTCCAGAATGTAGCTAATATCCATCCGTATTCACTTACGACTATAGAGGTATATATCGACAGGAGAAGGACTAAGATGAGATGTCGTCAGTTTAGAGAACTGATAGCTGTTCCCGATCAAGAAATGGAAAAGCGCCAATCTCTTCTCCCACGAGGCATCCAGATTGATCATGACGGCCCCGCGGGTAGTATGTAAACGACTTTTCCTTTTTGTGCGGTTCGGCACGATCTTTTTGCCTGCCCAGGACTGCCAGGGCCTTGTCAAGTTGTGCTAGGGTCCAAGCAAATCATCGTTCCACTTATTAAGCCACTCCATATTCTTGAGAGGTTGGGGGTTCAAAGCTCCTTGCACGCAGCGTGGCTTCGTAGGATTGATGAGAAATTGGAGAAGGCCGATCTGCGTTGTCTTACCCTTGCCATGCCTTGCTTGGCTTCATACTATCTTGTGTGTCTTCCAGGTCGCGTAGTAACGAACGATCAGAGCTACCTACATAGTAGTAGGCTATGTAGCCTGCTGCGTACCAAGCCTAACGACGTAATACTCCGTTCATTGTAAAAGTGCCCAGTGGTAGATTGGGACTCGGACCGTAGTTAAAAACAGTCCGAAAGGGGAAATCACTAATATTCTAGCAACGCCATTCGCAAGAAATACGATCTACAACGCGACCCCAGAACTACTATGTATGTGATCGATGCGATCGGGGGCTACAATCTTGGATGGAATTTGTCCGTAGGAACTTTTGACTTGGTGGTTAAGATTGCTACAGTCTGTATTATGCGATATCAAATGAAGATCAAAATTTATCAACTCGAGTTAACCAACGTCTGTAAATTCAACAAACCTCTTTACGATTAGTAGACGGATAGAGAGGATAAAGGCAATGTCGACGACTACAGTTTTCCTAGAAGGCATACCGCTCTAGGCTACTTAGCGGACAGCCATGAAGAGCCAGCAAATCTAGGGAATATACTTCGTTACCTATCCCGATGTTAGAAAAACAGTTAGAAAGACTTATGGCGAAGAGGCTCTGGTTGTAATCTATCGCATTCAATACTGCTGTCTGTAAGCGCTGTGGCAATTCGATAAGTGACAATTCTCTGCGCCACCAAGACGCATCATGAATACCAATTGGTTGTGTCTTCACATCTGAATGGCACCCTGACTCTGGTGTCTCGCCTGATAGTCGAGGGGTGTGAACCACGGCACCGGGAGAAGTCACAATGAAGGATCGCCCATCATCAAAAGTCTGGAACGGCGCTGCTGGCTGCTGCGGGAAGCAGAAGTCACGGCAATATGGCCTAGCACCACCTTAGTGACATCAGAATATCGTCACCGGAATACCACGGCATGCTTGTAATTACCCGCGCGGCCTTTTTCTTGCTCGATTAGAGACACAGGGAGCCCAATGTCTTAGCCGGTTGCATACCTAGGGTCTTACGCCTAATGCAGTACTTTACGTACGAGGTACCGAGTTTTCGGGATGGGGTTGCATCGAGTGCCTTCCGAGAGTCATCGCTCACTCCCACTCCCGCTCCCGCTCATGGCTGGTGGCTGATGGCATTCCTAACCCCCTCCGGCATGCTAGTTGCCGTCGCAACCATTCGCAGGTAGCCAATCTCCGCTCCGCTTGCCTTCCAGATTGCGGTTCTGTAGTGGCAACGCGTACTGCATTTTTCTTCACGATGGTGAAATGGAAGGCAATAGAGAAAGCCTTGCGGCCTGCAAGACCGGACAGACAACACGATAGCGGCGCCGTTGGTGTCGGAGCACTATGTACAAGTTGGATGATCATATGAGAAAACTGCGCCCTATCCGAGTCAGTGTCTCGCGTCATCACCTAAGGAATTTTGTAGGCGTTCCCTTGATTAATGGTAGAGGCGCGTTAGTAGTAGGTAAGAGATAGATTTATAGAGAGGGGTTCGAGTCGAGAAGGATCGCGGCGTGTTTCTCTAGTGTGAGGAACTAATCTATCTTAATATCGCCTTTCCCTTACCTACCAAGATCGCCAGACGAGCCGTGACTAGAAGCTGCCACATGCCGTCTAGACGATTCTATTTTAACTTGCGAATCATGGCTAGTTGATGTTTGAAGATCCTCAGCATCTGATCGAAATTTATGGGTTACATGCCGATGATGTGCAACAGGGTGTGCGGCAAAGCTGCATCATCAACTCGAGACGCATGGATCTTCTAAGGGCCTTCGAATCATATTCTATATTCCTCCGTCTTGTATGAGTATATACCACGGGGGAATCTCCAGGTTTCGAATAAGAGGCGAACATTAGAGATAGTTTAAGACTTGGAGATAAACACTGATGTCGCTCACAAGACACTCAAGCTTGGCTTTGGACAGGACGTTTCTCGAGAGCAACAATAAGGTATTTTAGGATCTCGAAGGCAAGTTTTGACGAACCTGAAGAACAGGTAGGTATATCGTAGAAGCGATCATTAAGTGTGTGTGTGTGTGTGTGTGTGTGTGTGTGTGTGTGTGTGTGTGTGTACGTATACATATCTTGGCGTATAAGTTCATGCCGGGATATTGTCAGAGCCTCAGACCGGTATCATTCGATTCTCTCCTTAGTCAGTTTGGTGTTTACGAAATCTCTCTTCTAATTGGGCCGCAGTCGATTTCATCTTGTGACAGGTTGTATGTAATTCTTAACACGAGCCATATTCTGGTACGTGCTCCAGCTTCTGACACAGGGCTATCCCCTGTTCGCCTTCTACCCTATACAAATCTCAAACACCAAGCGTGAGAGTCAAACATCATCACCTTTACTTCCAAGCTTTCTAATTTCCCTTCTTTCTAAACTCATAGTAGGCGGAGCCCTGGTGGCATGGTATTTTTGTTCATTCTTTTTGTTAATTTGGGCAGGCCGTTGCGTGGCTTTTCTCGTCGTATCTCATTCTTAATCCCCTTGGCCTGCCGCTTGGCTTCGCACGTTTCTCCCATTTCGGAGCCATCCGAGGAAGAAAAGCGGTAGCGTTTTAGTTTAGTTTTCAACAAGCCCGGCGCTTAAGTCCCCTTCTATTCTCCAATAGTCCGTGCTATGCATCGTATTATTTTCACTTTGCTCCTTTTTTCATAATTGCTACTTTCGCTTCGCTATCTTCTTTTCTCCTTTTTCGGATTGCTGGTCAAGGTGTAAGTGCTGTCGCGCTACCGCTCTAAGCCGACTTTTGATATTACATTCTTTCGCTATTTTTTACCACACACTCGTTCGTCGCCTACGACAGCCAAATTTACTATACGAGACGCCGGTCGTCAATAGCACTTCGAAAAAAACTATCACGCGTATTGGGGGGGATAGAAGGAGGAAGTACCTTTGTGTACTAAGAGACTGGGAATACTAGCCGTGTATTTCCACAACTAAAAATTTAGGGACAACCGCTTCGCAATAGATCAAGATGGTGAACAAGGTGCTTGCGACCTTCGTGACCATGGACGTATTGTTCGTGGCCATGGGGGCTATCATGTTGGGTTTCTCTGTCATCGTCCAGCAAACGTGCTTCGATACGCCAACGGAAGGAAACGAAGCAGCTCGAGACTTACTATACCAAAGATTTCCTTTTACAGCTGGGATCGTCAACGCTGTCTTCGTTTTTGTTACCTTCTTAGTTACACTCCCAGCGTTGGCAACGAATAGCAGGGGTTGGTTGAAGCTAGCTGTCTACATGATCGTGGTCGATGCCGTTTTCACCATGTCTATCGGCGTGGATCTATGGATCCTCACCTTGAGGATGAAGGAAGCATTCCTCGAAATCTGGCTTTCGCAACCACCTCAAGTACAAGACCTCATGCAGACGGCTGTTAGTAACCATAGCTACGTTTTCTCACTTGATAGATTAGGCTAACCCTGCTCCCAGTTCTCTTGCTGCGGCTTCAACAACAGCTCTTCCCCTGCTTTCATTACCGATGCGACTTGCCCTAGTCCCGCCGCCGCCGCCCTTATGCGAGGATGCGCTGCTCCTTTAAACTCGTTCGGAAACACGTTCGTGGATAACATTTTCACGGCTATGTTTGGTATGGTCGGTATCGATGTCGTACTAATTATGTCTATCGCCTGTTTATTGAAGGACCGGAAGGAGCGTGAACGGTACCGCGATATCGATGAGAAGAGTGGTGCCCGAGGCACTTTCTAAACTAGCTGGCTTGGTTAAGAAACTTGCAAAACCGTGCCGGGAAGGAAGAACTTCTAGTTCTCTTAATACGCCCTGAATTTGGCGAAGCAGCTTGGAGTTCCCCAAGAACCACTGGACTACTCAAGTACGTCCTTATTGTGATTTAGAACAATTGTTAATACGGCCTATTATACTTGCGTTCCATGCATGCTTTCAGCGTTTTCTATATACTCGGGTTTATGTTTTACGATAGGACTATTGTAGTCTATTTTCTAGTCTATTTTCTAGCCGTGGAACTAATATATCCATTTTAACTTCACCTTCAGTTTAGATCAACCCATTGCAATATACGCATTTCGTACAGCTACTGTAAGACTGTCAGATAAAATAAGCGACTTGGACAAGACCACGGTTGTCTAAGACCAGTAACTCAGACCAGTAACTCATCTTAGTAAAACTATTATTTCAATAATGGCGAACTGTCAAGCACGATATTTGGAAAACCAGATTTATTTTCTCTACACTAATATGTGAGAAATAACGATAAGTATGGCAACGTTCCGAGATCCTTCAGTCCCCATAGCGATACTTCCAAGCATTCCATAGGTAGATTGACGGCCGGGCATTGCATAGGAAGTGTATATTGAATTGCTCCCTGGCGTAATTGTAACACATGAGGATATATTTCGATCGTGAGAATGGGTGTCTTGTCGGACGCGATGTCCGTAAGGAAACTAACTTGGACCCATGTATGTTTTGACCTCGAGTGCTAATGGCACATGCCAAAGAAGCCTTCCGTATGCTTTAAGATGGCCTGAGAATGGTATACAAAGGAAGTAAAGTGCTGGATGTTGTGAAGGTCCGTTGGATGATTATCGACCTAATACCGTCCAGCATCCGCGCGGGACGTATACTCGTGATTGCGATATAACAATATAGTTCGTCCACACTGGCTAAGACGCATCAAACGGTTCATGTGGAAATAGGACTGGGACCAGGCTTGCGCTGCCATACTTCCCCAAAGCAGTGAACACCCGTAAAAACCAAAAGGCCACACCGTACCCTTTCTCTTTACCCTCCACGCGACGGCATTCGCCGGGACACGGCAACGTCTCCAAGAGATGGTCAAAAGCATCAATCGAAAGGGGGCCGGCGAGGCGGCGGACTACATCGCGGTAGGCGAGTCGGCGGGGAAAGTCGATCAAGAACGAGTCTTCTACCGAGAACCCGGGGGGTTCGACCGGGAAGGTTCGTGGACGGAAATTCGCACACGCAGGCTCGAGCTTTCGTCACGATGGATCGTATCGTCATCAGCAGCAGCGCACACACAACTTCGAGAAACCTCTGTCCGTCTCGATTGAAGGTGTCGTGTACAACCGGGATTTGCTCATCTAGCGCGGATAGGTGACGGAGGAAGTAATCGGTATGTAGATGTTCGAAGCCTTAGCCATGGCGAGTGAGCGAGTCGAAGATACCGAGAGCAATGTTTAAATTACTCGACCGGTATTAGTCTCATCGTCACGTCAAACAATGGCATGGGCATAGCCGGCAAGCGAGCGGCCTACCTCGAGACAATAAATTGTCGATCGAGGGGCGCATCAACTGCGGCTGTAAGGTGAACCAATAACCGCGGTCGGCGGGATGCGAGTTTGCTCGTCTGCATGAAAGGAGGAGGGTTTTACCTGCAACTCAGTTTCATCCTATCAGAGCGGGAGAACGCGCCCTGATGGGAGGCAGCGACTTGCCCGACCTCCCCGCAGAGATGGGGGGTGAAGCTACCTGCGCGGCAAAGCATGGATAAGAGGAAAAGGAGAAAAACAGTGCAGCATTGGGGGGCTCCGTCATATATATTTTTCATAGCACCTAGGTAATATTGTGGCGTGTTCTACGTTAGACTAAAAGTGGCATGGGATAGGATCAAGCCTGTTATCAACTCTAGCCTGCAGATTTAGTAAATCTAGAATTCACATACATAGTTCCGCTTTGTTTCTGAAATATTAGGGGTAGAATGTTGTATTGGTAAAGATTCTACTACTCCACTTTTTAAGTGGTGGAAATCTTATATATGCCCTTATTATTATTGCTCCTTCCTACATTTCCTAGGTATACATATACACTAATACGATGACGACGCTGGAGGGAGCAGCTAATTCAGCTTGTTTATCATAGATAAGGACCCACATTAGCCCCACATACGTATCTACATGTATTATTAGAGCTAGCATCTTGCAGATGCCTCGAGGAACCTCTCTAATACATCTTCATCTCAACCATAATCATTGTAAGCCTACATTGTTCATGAAATGGCCAGTATTCCCGCTTATCGGTCAAGGGCTGGAAAAGATCCAAGCAAGGGTTCTAGCCGCATCTTACCAAAAGTACGTCATCCCGCGTGTCAAACCATTCCCTTCTAAGAAAACAAACAGGTTTTTGGCTTTGGGCACTTGATAAAACCGAGCACGCAGGCACGTCAAGCCTCAATCGACGATATTAGCCCCGCATATGTGGCGCTCTTATTTCCTCTTTAGGAAGGATATTAAAAGCAAGCCACATATCTATGACAGCATCATTTTTGCCCACCGTTTGTCTGTCGAATCCTCGAGGCTTCATTCAATTCTTGTCGGACCATTTACACCGGCGCGGTTGTGATTCGCAGCGTAGGCGAAATTGGACGGCACCGAATACACTAATCTAGAAGAAGACCCCTTTTTCTAAAGTTTAGATCACGATGACGGCGAGCGGGGCTATCCCTCCCTCATACAATGATATAATGTCGTTGTGACGTCAACTTCTTTATACAAATCAACCCACGAGGACCAAATCTGTCAAAGATGGGTTTTTCTATGCACGTAATTATTATTGGGGATCTACAAGGATCTGAATACATACATAGAATCACATATGTACGCCTTAGCTATCGTGCCGTGACCCAATATATGCCCCTGTAACATTATGGCGATTAGCCGCCTTTAATATGCTGTTGATATGCTGTTGATATGAACGCAGGCTTTAAAAGAATGATCTCATTGGAGCTTACCTGCAACTCTATGACCTAGCATTGCTGCGGTCTCTTCGAGAAATCCGATGCCCAGGTTTTCCTTGGCCACGGCATGATGCTCTGCCCATACGTAGGTATGTATAATGTGACCTAGTTCGTATATAAGTCGTCACTCCCTCTTTCACAACCGCAACTAAGTTCATAACTTATAATCTAGAACATTTCCAATACCCAGAAAAACAGCAAGCGCAAACTCTACGCTTTACTATATCCACACACTACAACAGTCTTGAGAACAATTATACCTCAGGTACCTAAAACTATACCCAACCTATCAAATCAACCTAAACCGTCAACATGGGTGCCGTAGTATCTTGCGTAAGTTCCGCCTTGCCACAACTAACACTCTATCCACAACTACAGATAGACTAACAAGCGCAACGACAGGTTCAATCCATCTTCCGCACCATCGGAAACGTCATCATGGCCATCGTGTCGGGTATCGGTAACATCCTCGTAGCCATCATCAACGGCATCGTGTCCTTCTTCGGCATCATCATCAGCTTCCTGACCTGCGGCTACTGCCGCGGCCACCGGCGTAGTACAGGCGGCGGCTGGGGCCGACGTCGCCATGCCACCACTACGAGCCGCATCTAGAGGGAGTGGTAATTCGCTAAAGTGGAGAGGGAGGGAGCAGGAAATTGAATTCGAGTAACTGGTTTCTTTTCGTTTCATATGGGCTGGTTGGACGATGATGATGAGCGGAGAGTTGGTTAACGAGAGACGGGGCTTTCAAGAGCCATCACGATCGATTGAGCATTACGATACCCCCTATTTTCTATTTTCTTGAGTACTGTACTTCGACACGGAGACGGAGTGATGGAATTGTCACAACATCCTCACAAATAGAAAAATAATAGACATTTCAAATCACCATTACACTCCGTGACATTCAAAATATTTTGATTATAATGTGCTAGATGCTAGATGGATTATTATAGATTTATGGCCTCAATCATCTAGATCAATTAAATTCCGGTTAAAGAAACCGTATACCTGTCTTGCGGCTTCTTTCCCGATTAGTGGGTTAAGTTCGGCCTCAGTCATATTGGCTACTTCGCGAACATTCTCTACTTCTAGGGTCAGGTTCTTCAAGTTCTTCGGGTTGATGCCTGGCACCACTCCCAGCATCTCGTGTGGCTCGAGATTAAACACTTGATCCTCTGCTTTCATGTCTTTATCTAAACCTGCCCGGACCGCTGCTACGGGGTCCGGTTCTTCTTGCTGCGTCTTCAAGCCCTCAAATATCTCGGCGGTTTGATATGGGCTACTACTCCAGATGATTCTCAGTCTTGGGAACGCGAGAGTAAGAAGCACGATTTTGGACTGAAGATCCGACGGTACATCGTTGGGGTTAACCGACTTCAGGTTGCCCGAAAAATCTGCGAATGGCTCAAGCGTGAACGATTTGTTCTGGTCGAACTCGATTAATAGCATCGGGTTTTTGTAGTGCTGAAACATTGCCTCAGCTTGGCTGTAGAGCCGTCCGTCTTTGAACGAGCTGATTAAATCGCTAATGGACTTACGTTCGACACATATAGTTGGCGAGAGAATATAGTCGCCGACTGTGAGCATGCAGGGCACGATTACCATGCTACGCCCATGAAGAAGGGACGGGAGCGATGAGCGGAATTCTCGGACATCAACAACCACCCTTGGAGGTTCCGCTGTGGCTGCCAACCGACCCCCACCGGCTATTCGAGTATTGACTGTCCTTAAGAACGCCTCCTGCGGATCTTCGACACCCTGCGAATCAACCGTCATAACGACAGACATGCTGGCGCGTTCTTTGATGAGTCTAGTGAACGAATCTTTCTCTCGTCGGACTGTAGCAAGATAGCGTTGCTCCTCGACCGACTGGCCGTAAAACATAAAATACACTCTAACGTTCCTATCGTTATGTGATGATCGATAAACTTCGATCCGGCGTATGAATGCGGCGTCTGGTTCGTACATGATTATGTATCGAGGCTTGACCTCTTCGAGAATATGCTCGTCCTGATCGCCGTCGTATGCGTGCACTACGACAAGATCCTGCATTTCGTAAAGCTCAAAGTAATCATCCATATCCTCTAGCGGATCAGCTATGATATCTGCCTTTTGATTTGCTTCTTCCCCTGTAATACGAATCTCGTCCATGAGGTCAGCAACTTCGTTGGGCTTCTCGAAGTACTGCGCTACACTTCCGTTTGCTGTCCTACCGGGTGCTGTGCCCACACTGCCGCCGCCACGCACTCGGCGTCTCTTGTTAACTGGTGCCCTTCCTTTGTAGGCACCCTGGGCTATCCGTGGATCGACAGCTCCCTCAAGAGCTTTTTGGTTTTCAGTAAATAAGGCATTGCTGACTTGCGCGAATTCTTTCTTCCAATTTAAATAGCCTCGAAGTCTTCTCCGCATCATAAACGCAGCAGAAGGTTTATGCTCCTCCTTGTTCTGTTTTGTGTCATGCTCGGTCTTCGGCTCAACGTGCATCATCTGAAGATAATCTCGGAGCTGGCGGGTCGTCGCCTCATCAGAACACATGATGAGGATAGTTCCATTAGAGTCATCTCTCATCGGAGGTTCGAAGTAGAGGTCCCTGTCAATCTCCTCTAGAATTTCGGCGAGTAGAGCCCACTTCGGTTGCTCCTCTAGCACTGGGCGGAGAGAGTCAATTGACGATTTCGCGTTGGCTTTCGCATTGCTAGCATATACTCTCCGCTTGGCGGTTTCGAAGATGGTATGTGCAGCATCAAGGAATAACCACGGAGACTGAGTTTGCCTTGTAGATCCGGGCTGAGGGGAATGAGCAGCATGGATGGTATCAAGATGCTGTAGGAAAGACACACAATCAAGAGCGAGGACCGAGTGCAGTAGACCGCGAAGCACTGTTAGATCGCTAACTATCTGCTTCGTTTTCCAGCTAACTCTGTGCCAGTTCGGATCCAATTGCCGCCTAACCATAACGTCGAAATTCTTCAGCAACGCGCTGTCAAGATTCCAATCGTCCATCTCTAATCCCGAGTTACCCTTCTTTAGTTCGTGGATACTGACCTCGACGCACTCCATGATCGCCGTTTGGATGTCCCGCATAGCGTCTGTCATGGGTATTTCAAGTTCAATAACCTCTGCTTTCTTCTTGCCCTCAAGGGAACTCGCAACTGTCATATGGAATCGAGGCCATAGCGATGTCTTCCGGAGGAATAAATTCCTCATCATCGTGGCTAGTGGTGAAAAGCCGACCGTGAAGGGATCCGGGTTATCGGAGAATGCTTTTAGAAACCCGTTCTTATTCTTTTGACGGTATACACGGAGAATGAAAGCCTCGAGGGACGTAGCTATCACTTTATCCGCATGTAAGACAATTAGGCCAGTGATGATTCCAGGGTCGAGGAGACTCGTTAATAGGTCGACAACTAGGATTCGAGAGGTAATGCTGTAGATGCCGCCTTTCGCGTACATCTTCTCCCTGGCTGCGACGCTGGTGAAGTCGGTATTTACTACGGTTAGACCTCTAGCCTTAGGAGCCATGCTGATAGCAGCAGACTCGGCGAGAGCCTCTCCAATCCAGGCATTTTCCCTCTCTTCGGCGCCTACGACTATTATCAGATTATTTCCAGCGGCGTCGTAGCTGTGTAGCAAATTGGTGACGAGGCGCATAAGGCCGAGGCCTTTGGCAATAACGACGAGTTCATCTTCGGCGCGGAGCTCTTGGAAGAGGTGCTGTTGGTATTCCTATTTCAAATAAAATTAATTAAGCAAAATATTAATTGCGATAATAAAGGCCAGAGAATCATACAAGAGGTAGTGAGAGCTTCACCGGTTGAGGAGCATTATTCGCAGACATGCGGGGCACGCCTTAGATGGAAGGGGAGAAGCGCGACGGATGGGATTCAAGGGACCTCATGCATATTCGCATACGGCATCGTTCTATTACGTGCGTCGATGTCAATGAGAAGGATGTGGTACGTAAGTGTCCGCGTATATTGGTGTAGAACTGGTCGAATAGCAAGTCTAGTAACAAGTCTAGTAGCAAGTTTACATAGTAGGCATCATAGAATTTGGAGCTAAATATTTGGATTATTCATTTAATCAATCAGGCATCTAAGGTAGGCACGCCACCTGCAGTCGCGCTTTAGCAAATCCGGGGTTGCGAATCACCTGCCGCCGTTGTGACGCCGGGTCACGGGCAATTGCGGGCCATTAAGTTCTACATAGAAAGTCTAAGTACGAAGTACGTCATCTCGATCGAAAGACGGTTACACCACCAAGAACTTAGGAATGCCTAAGTTGTCTAAGTAGGTAGTATAAAAGCGATTCCAGATCCGAAAGAAGGCTCTACCCTCTTCAGATTCTTATTCTTATTCTTATTACTATATAGTTACAACCATCTATAATATACTCAATACCAACCCAACCGAAGAATACTAAAGCTCTCGATATAAACCAAAATGCCTGAGACATTCCAGGTACAACTTATACCATCCCATAATAATAAGTGACATATTGACTGATCGAATAATATAAGCAGACCGGCAAGATTGACAGCGACTCTCAGTCGAACTCTACTAGTGAGGCAGCTCAGACTCGAAGCGCTAAGCTTTTCGCAGCCCACAAGGCCAACCCAGGTCCTGTCGTCCCTCAAAGTATGCCAGAGCAAGAGGGGACTAAGGAGGAAAGGCAAGCGAAGGCTAAGGAGCTGAACAAATAGACTTGGCTATGGCTCGGAGCGATCCATGGGCGGGATGTAATGATATTAAACTGGAAGAGGGTTCTTAGATATTGAGACCATTCGAAGGAATACGCCGTATGTACAGATCCGTAATGATAAGTATTATGATAACAAGAAGGTATAAATATTGTAATACTTGTTATTAGTCTTGACCACTATTCAAGATCGGTACTTCGTACATGTTAATCTGATCATACCTCTCCAAATAATCAATGTTCTTTTCGTCCTCAGTTAGGTGCATGTAAATAGAATGACCGCATCCATGTAGCATGGTTAGGTATTCGGTATCATTATCTATCCGTCACCGAGCTTCGAATTCGATTGACCGCTTTATCCGAAGTGAATGAAATTAAGATGAGCAACTCGAACGTTTTGGCGGGGCATTCCGGAAAGGTGGCGCCTAAGAGACATTACCTATCGAACTGCTGCGGCTGTGCCTAAATGTGGCTGTTTCATTTTTCGACTACATTCGAGAACCCGCTCTATTGGTCAAGGTTCTTAAATATTAGTCAGACAACGCTTGATGATGTCGGGCGGGTTTCGTGCAGATACTGTACATCTATCCTTGGTCACTTCATGTACATTGTCACGAAACACTATTCCGAAATTACTACAACAATAAGAGGACAATGTCACTCACGAAATAAATGAATTAAACAACTTTTTCTCTTTCCATCCTCTATTCCTCTATTTGGCCACTAAGCCCGTACATACAAATTACAACCAATATTCCCTCTTTTCCAAGCTGGATCAGCTGCATCTGCATCTGCCTCTGCCTCTGAAATTTGGTTGCCTCCCAATCGCCTCTTTTCCATTTCCAACGTAACCAACCAACTGCTTCTTAGCACTCCGAACTTGCGTAACCGCCTACCGACCGCATCTTGACGCCAACTTCCGGTGCAATCCTACGGGTAGCCGCGCACGCTTCATGTTACGCATCCAACAAGGCGCAGATACGCAGCCTTGAATCATATACTACATTCTATTCCAATTACATATGCCAATTCAAATGATTGCATAGTAATATTTACTAGGTAATTCTACACTAGCTTGGGGAAGGTTGGAGATAGTCACCGACTTCCCATGATCTCCCCCTTCTCTCCCCTATCCCCCTTACATCACACGACCTCGTTACAACTGTCACCATGCCGTCCATCCTCAGCGAGGAGGATAAGGAGACCGTTCGGCGAGTAGTACCGAAACATACCAACAAGATCCACGCCGTAGCTGTCGCGAGATTGTACGTCGCATACCCGAATACTTCAAAATGGACCTACACCGGCCTACAGGGCGCCATCGTCCTCTCCAACGACCTGGTAGGACATACGTACTGGTTAAAGCTGGTTGACGTATCTGTGAGTCCTTGTTCGGTCTTCAGTCATGTACTTCTTAATTTCTAACAATTTGTAGCCCGCCGGTCGGGGTGTAATATGGGATCAGGAAATATTTGAGAACTGGTCTTACAACCAGGACCGAACTTTCTTCCATACCTTCGAGCTCGAAGACTGCTTAGCAGGTTTATCTTTTGTCGACGAGAAGGAAGCGAAACAATTTAAAAAGAAGATGGACGATAGGGAGAAGAACGCCTCGAAGGCTACAAGAAATACTCCTTTCGGTGGAGCAACGCAACAACCGGCCAAGACTGGGTTCTTCGGGAGCATATTTGGGGGACATAGGCACGCCTCAGCACCTACACCGCCCGAGTCACCTCGAAGTAGCGTCCCACCTTCTCACTCCCATGGCAGAGTCTCTTCGGGAAGCGTTAATGGTTTCCATAAGCCAGCCTCCAAATTTGCTAAGCTGGAGGCATATGATCCTAACTGGCGAGATAATTTTGGAAATTTCCTGTCGGAGCAGGGCCTCACAGATGAGTTTATCAGGGAAAACCAAGACTTTATCGTCGAATTCTTGAAGGAGCAGGGCACTGGAATATCCGAAAATGGGACATCACGTTCTACACCGGCACCACCACCGCCGCCTCCCCCGCCAGCCAGTAACTCGACTTCTAACGGGTATAATGCATACGGTCACGGTCGCCTACCCCCTCCTCCCCCGCCTCCTCCTGCCGGAGGAGGCCGCTCAGTGTCGGAAAGTATAACATCGTCAGGCTCGCGTCGTGGTGCTCCCCCGCCCCCTCCTGCGCCTCGTAGGTCCGGTAAGATAGAGCTTGTGCATAGAGAGCCAACACCACCAGAAGAACCAGTACCACCTCGGCCACGGTTCAATGCCCCTCCTCCGCTACCAGATGCTGGTAAGTATGCTCATACCGAGAGCGCATCCCGAGCTCCACCCGGACCAGCACCTCCCCCAAGACCGCCAAAGACCCCGATAGAAGACAACGAAGAGATATCTGCGGGACACAAATTTAGCGTACCCCCTACTTTTACTGGCCAGAAGCAAAATCACGCGCCTCCACCACCGGCCAGAGGTCCGGTGCCTCCACCGCCAAGGGAGCAGCCTCAGTCTGCACCACCACCACTCCCTCCAAGTCTTCCACCAAAAGTGCCTAGTCCGAGTGCAGCAGCGCCGCCACCGGCACCACCTCCACCCCCTGCCGCGTCTCGACCAACCCCCGCGCCTCCTCCGCGGAGCACACCTCAGCCGCCAGCTCTACCCCCGAGCGCACCGGCTCCACCCCCTTTACCTCAGTCATCGGCACCACCGCCACCTCCACCACTGCCTGGTGCTGGCTCTGGTCCTGGTGCACCTCCTCCACCACCGCCGCCTCCTCTTCCCTCCGGAGTCGCAGGAATTCCTCCACCACCACCACCTCCTCCACCACCCGGAGTTGGAATACCAGCAGCACCGCCGCTACCGCCTCCCAATCGCGACTCGGGCTATTCGTCTGGAGTTCCACCTGGAGTTCCAGCTGCAGCCGTCGCCGCGTCCGCGGAACCTGGGCGCTCTGCAATGCTTGAAAGCATTCAAAAGGCCGGTGGAATTGGAGCGCTCAAAAAAGTGGACAGGACTCAAATCAGAGATAGGAGCGCGGCTACAGTTGGGGGAGGGGCAGATACGGGTCCGCACGGTAGTGGACTGCCACCCGCAGGCATTTCCCCCGGAGGACCCGGGGGTGGAATGGCCGATGCTTTGGCTGCGGCATTGCAGAAGCGGAAGGAAAGAGTCCGTGATAGCGGTAAGTTCCTATTTATCTCAACCCAGACTAGTGCTTCGAGACTAACAGCTGTGAAGATGATGAGAAGAGTGATGATGAGTGGTAGAGCCATATTCACAGGATTCATCCAGAAGAAAGCAGAAGTTATCCACTTATCATGGGATAGGCTAGCTTATGAGTATGTAGCCCGAAAGCGATCGAAAGAGAATGGAAGCAGGAACGTCTGCTTGGTCGCAGTCAGTGAGGCAACCCAGAAGATGAAGATTCTATAAGTAGCGGAGCCTCTCCCGTTAGTTACCAAATAGGTTGCGAGATAACTAGACGGACCTAACTACCTACCTAAGGTAACTAGCCGTTCCTCTATTTTAAGAAAAGAGCAAAGCCTTGAGAGCTATTTATATGCAAACAAATATGTACCACTAAAACCAAGCATGCAAGGCGGAAAGGAGGATGGTATTCTGTTCACTAGGTATAGCGAAACCGACTACTACATCCAAGTGAAGGCGGAGTAAATAAGGTGGCGGTATATCGCTTAGCGGATTGGGGGAGCAAAATTCATAGGGGGTTGAGGCCTGTTGTCGACGTCCAAAGAGCCTTCACGCAGAATGGGGATATAGAATATGGGCACGAGTACGTCGACAGGTCCAGGTAGTTGGGGTTGATTGCTTATCAACTATTGACTTGGAGCTCTGAGCTTGGTATAGTTTTGGAATAGAAAGAATTAGAGAATTGATAGCCTCAGTTAACTAAGAATCATACAAATGAGCATCAAATCAAATAATTGCATCCGTGTCACGAATAAGTCCCTAAGTGTACAGCATATTGAGAAAAGAGGCATATGTATTGGACGCTGGCAACAAACAGACTTCGTATTAGAAGCCATGTCTCGCGGCGCAGGTTCATTATGATTATGCCATGATTCTCCAATCATCCTTCCCGTCTTCATCAATACTAAAACCACCGAGAAATAGACTACAAAAAGGGAAAATAATATCCGTAGTAGCGAAAAAAAAAATAGTCGTCGTATCTAAGCTGCCAAACGGCAAAGGGCCATGACGTCTCTCCCACCATGTACCCTGCCGCTTGCTTGCCATCAAAGCCGCACCACCCGACTGTCGTGGAACCCAGACCACATGGTAGTAAGTACGATCCGGATTTGAGAGAGAAGACAGGCTTTTCCTCTGGTCTTGAAGTTGCTATGAGATAGGTTGTAGGGCGTAGCGGAACGAGAAGACCAGGTGAGTGATACTTGCCCATCCAAGTAGGAAGGGAGAACTAGATGTCGTCGATGTCGACCTCCTTGCCGCCAGCACCTGCTTCCTCGGATTCGGAATCGCGGTCCTCGTCGAACTCGAAGCCGCACTCGCCCTCGTCGTTGGGACCGTAGGTATCTGTCTCGTTGATCTTGGCGCTCTCGGGTAGTTCGCCATAGGCCTTGAGGGAACGAGCCTCATCCGCTGAGTACTTGAGGATGACGTCGCCTTTCTCGTCCTGGTAGTCTCGTAGGGAGAGCAGGATGATGTCACCGTTGTTGATCCAGACCTTCTTGCGTAGTTTGCCACGGATATGTGCCAGTCGCTTTGCGCCGTCAAAGCACTGCGCCTCGAGACGACCGTTGCCAAGCATCTTGACTACCTGGGCGTATTCTGTTTTACATTTGTTAGAATCTACCTTTTTTTTCTTTTATCGCAGGGCTTGGTACGCGATAGGAATATAAGTCGTGATGGGGGTTTAGATATTCGTACCTTGTCCCTCCTCCTTGAAGGTTAACTCGCGCTTCTCGTTGTCGTTCTCGTTCTTTCCACGACGACGATTCTTACCTCCCTATTGAAGATATATTAGTTTCATCGAATATTTGATATTGCGACTCGCGACAATATAATGAGGGGTATAAGTGTTGTAACTGTAATCGGCTTGTAAAATGGCTTGATTTGCCGTTTTTCTTTGATAAGCCCAGCAGACACAAAATCTCATAAATTTCCTCAAGCCATGTCTAGTTGGACGCTGGTTTTAGGGTAATTGTTGTCTTTGGACGGGATCGAGTTCACGAGCTGACCACACACAAAAGAAGAAAAAGGATAGAAATTTAAGACTTGTGGCGGGGTCGACGTCAGAATATTGCACGCACCTTTCCCTTATTCTTAGGCATGTTGGCTGAAAACTAGGTGATTTTCTGGTATATGTAGGGTAAAATGGTATCTGATTTGTTATGTTTTGGTATCGAAGATCGAAGTCGAGCAACTATCTGAGACTTCGGGTTGTTGATTTACGTCGAATGTTGTCAAGGGCAGGAAATGCGTTGGTGACGAGGGGCATTTAAATAACAAACAGAAATGAACAGTGAGTAATAGTGGGGGCAGCTTACTTATTTCAAAACTTTACTGGGCAAATGTACGGTTAGTGGACCAGTAGGCTAATAGATAGCAGGTTTTTATTGGTTACCTTTTAGCAGTTGAAAATGTAAATGGCCGTACCCACGCAGGTAAGATACTTTAGTTTACCACCGACTAACTGCTTGGGTTAAAGTACCTTCTTATAAGTAGTACCTTCAAGCTTTATATGTATTCTCCAATACTGGAATGTACTAATACATATGTAGGCTTTGAGCTAAGGTTGGGAATTTCACAAGGCTGAATCATGCTAAATCATAACTGAATCATAAAATTTATCAAAGCGCCACCTTATTCTTTCTTACACGCCTATAACCAACATCATACGGTTCACTTGAAGCTATGAGCCATTTGACAACTCATCAGTTGGACAGGGGACGGCCTAGGTAAATCATGACAAGCTTGCATCTTGCCCGGCCCCTGGGAAAACTACGGCTTCCACATTATGGACGATATGTTTCTCTCCAAAGATGGATAAGCAATGAGAGAGCGCTTACGGATGAGCGCCGCCCAAAACGCCCGCAACCAAACACCTTTTCGAGTGGCTCAGACGGATCTACATCTGAAGGGGAAATCCAACCTGGTGATCATATCATTGCTTTCTGTAGAAAGTACCAAGTCTCGTTCCCTTCAGTCCTACGACGCGCTCCTGGAGTGAAATTGATACCGAATCCGTTCGGGTTGGGTGTCATGATTTCCGAGAAGCATTGCTTCAACAAGCAATCGCTGAGATACCTGGATAAATATGAACACCCTTTTACTAAATCGGTTCTGGAAATGTACATTGCCCAGAAAAAGCAGCCTCTGTGGTATTCGGTCCATTCTGTTCCTATAACCTCGCCTCTTCCGTGCAGAGTAGCAGCAAGGAGAGTACGTCATGCGTTTCGCGATGCATTAGCTGCTCACGGATATGACCTGGAGGGCAGAAAAATCATGACGGACGATTCTATCATTGCGGATTTGCATGGGACAGTAAGCATCATTTGCGCAAATCCAAAGGCTGCTTGCAATCTGAAATTCCCAGAACTCTTAAAGCAAGCAAACAAAATCGTGTCTGCCATTGAACCTATGCTCGCACGAGGCAAAGATGGGAGACGCATCCATGTAATGCAAAACTATCAACAACCCAAGAAGCAGGACTCAAAGTCGGCGTGGAAATCGATGGATAATAAGAAAGCTAAAACACAATACCACAGTCGTGCCAGATGATAGCTGCTCTCAACACTCATAAATACCTATATAAAAATACATTACGAGGAACATATCAATATATCTTGATACATAAATATTATGTCTTAAGAAATGAAAATCGCTGTCACATGTTTTAATATTCACATATGTAAATAGTAGATATTCGCGGGGTATCGAAGGGTTCCCGCATGCGATAACGCGTAAGGGGCCAGGTAAGATAATTTCCTGACACGCCAAGTTGGAAATATGGTACAAGCTCAGGCACCTTTTCTATGTACATTAGGTACGTACACTGCATAACGAATCAATCCATCATTGATCTGTACCAAGGTTCCATCCACGCTACAAATCCACATTACAACTTTCATCGTCGACCTCATATTCTCACTTCATTTCGATCCTCAATAGCGTCTTTAGTGACAATGCTCGTTTCTCTTACCGTCGGCAAAGTTGATGCCGGCGTAACTGTTCTATTAACCCCTGATAAGCGTTTGGTAGGTACAATTATCTACCCTTCTGTCCTTACTGTCGCAATTTACAATTTCATAACCCTTCAAGTTTAGAAACCCTTCTTACCCTAATGCCTAACCAATTAGCCTATCCACTTTGATATCAGATCTAATGGAGATATCTAGATTGAATTCCCCTCAATTCTGTTACCCCCCAACATCGTTTCGGGCTCCATAGTCGACATCACCGTCTCTCGCAACAACGAATCTGAAGCTAAAGCAGAGGCTCAGTTCTCAGCTCTTCAAGATCGCATATTCTCATGCTTCGGCGCATCCGAACCTAGCACGCCCGTCCTCCGCTGCCGCAATGCCACCCAGACCTCTGTAGTCCTCGAGTGGGACCCTATCGAGCTCGCCACTGCCGACCTCATCTCCCTCTCCCTTTATCGCAATGGCCAGAAAGCTGGGAACATCCCTCGGCCCCTGCACATGCACAGCACCAAGATCAGCGGCCTTGCTGTCGACACCGAATATTCCTTCCATCTGGTTCTGCGCACTACCGCCGGCATAGAAACCAGCAAGCAGGTCGTTGTCCGCACCCACCAAATGACCGACCTAAGCGGCATCACTATTACGACGGGTATCCTGCCACCTCACACGCGCGAGGAGCTCACCAAAGCTGTCGAGCGCATCGGCGCTAAGATCGTCGATAGCGTGCGCATTGATACTACGCATTTTGTCACCACCGAAGGGCGCGGCGTACCGTGGGAGAAAGCTGTCGAGATGAATATTCCCGTTGTACGACCAGAATGGGTCGATGCCTGCGAAAAGAATGGTCGCATCCTGGGTGTCACTAAGTTTTATCTAGATGCCCCAAGACCTGCTCCTGTTGGAGGCGGGGAGGAGACGCAGAGATCAGCGCCGTCCCCCGCGCCGATACAACACAGCCAGAAGGACCTTCCACCACCGCCAGCCCAGCCTAGCAGTAATAAAGAAACAGAAGCCAAGCAGGACGAGGACGAGGAGAGTGAAAGCAGCGAGGAGGAAGACGATGAGGATAAGACAGGAGATGAAGAGAAGGCAAAAGTCACAGACGAGCAGAAAGTAAGGCTTGAGGATAAAGATACCCAGAAGGTCGCCCTACGACCTGGAGGCCAATCGCAAGCCGCCAAAAAGGATAGCGAGGAGAAAGAGAGCGGGGACAGCTCAGACGAAAAGGGGCCCGCACCATCTCCTGGAGACGAGGCGTCTTTCCAAAATGTAGAGCTGTAGGTGCAGTTGAGACTTGAAATATAGCATGGAGTTCTCGGGGGTTTCCCAAAAATACCCGGCTAGGTCATGAAAATGGTAGTTGTCAGCTCAAACTATTAATATACCTGTACAGTAACGACATTTTCTTTTTACGTCCTTTGAGATCATACTTCTCGTAGTTTTAATAATCCACGAATGCCTTTGAAAGGCACGTTATTTCATACAAGTGTCAGGAGATGTAAATATAATGTATCTAAATACCTATCTATCAATACACTATTTCTAGTACGAATACCATGCTTTTTCTTCCAATGCCAACCGAAGTAAGTACCTAAAGCATCATAGCTCGGTTTAAATAATCAAATCAAGTTCAGGGCAGAATCTCATCGCCCCGATGATCCCAGCAACGACCCCTATCCTCCCTTATCTTCCTCGTCCGCACCACCTCCAGCATCCGTTCAACAGCGTACTCGGGGGTAAATAGCTGCTCCGCCGGCACGCGGTCCCAGTACTCCCGACTCAAGTCCGTCCGCACCGTTCCCGGATGATACGCGATAGCTCCCGCGGCATCCGCGCACCGCACCCGCAGGTGGTTATCGAACGTCTTGGTTAGGCTGTTCACCGCCGCCTTGGACGCCCGGTACGTGTACCACCCGCCTAGCTTGTTATCTGCCGTCGAGCCCACGCGCGCTGAGGCTGTGAGCCATGTTGCGTGCCTGGGGCGAGTGGGAGCGGGAGTGGGAGTGGGAGTGTTGGGGAATAGGGGCTCGGGGCATATCGCGACGCTCTTCCGCGGGAGGAAGTTCCCGAACCATTTCATTAGGAGTAGCGGGCCGAGGGTGTTGGTTTGGAATGTGTGGAGCGCGTGGGCGTAGTCGATGTCTTGCGGGCTCTTTTCTGGGTGTAGGATCCCCGGGAGCGCGAACGCGAGACGTAGGTGGTGCGTTTCTGGCGGGGATAGTCTGGTAGCTTCTGCGGAGGCGGAACGTAGTGTAGATTCGTCTGTTACGTCTGCTTGGGCTATGTGTAGTCTTTCGGCCGCCGAGGCTGATGCTTTATTTTTATCTCCTATAGATTCGGGAGGTGACGACGCGTATAGATTGTCTAGGATAGACGTCCGTACGCCCGATAGATCAGCCCGGGCCGTTGCAAATACAGGAGCGGTTGTTGTCCGGAGTAGGTGCCGCGTCAGGGCGTGGCCGATCCCGCGGCTTGCCGGGGAGACGAGAATCCATGGTTTGGACATTTGGTTCTCCTGTTATTATACCCGTTGACTACCTACCTAATTATGATGTATTAACAAGTTGGTCATAAAAGTTGGTTTTCATAAATACCTCCTAGGAAGTTAATATGTCTTACTGGTGATTCATCACTACCGTCACAATGTAAGATTGATCTATCAAGCGCTAGGCTCATGGATTACCTTGAAACGTTTAAAAAGAAAACCGCAATTTGACTCGCGCTGTCCGACGATTATTTTGACTCTATTACTATATACCCCTTATTGTATAATGCATTGGCAGTGTAGTTGTGCCCCTTATAGTAGACGAGTCTAGCATTGAACCACTGTGGTATTAATGGCAGGGCACGGGCGCCATGTATAGAAATATGAGTCAAAGATATGCTGATCGTATCTTGGATATTTCAATACTCCTCCCTTCTTATTGAGGGGATGAGAGGACATAAGTGAGTCACAGAGCCGATTTACATACCAGGTACTAACTGTGGCAATACGCCGTATCCCTAAGCTTATGAGAAAGAAATATAAAGCAATACCCCGATATATTTTTGACAGTATAGCAGGTACGTATAATAGGTACCATAACGGCAAAAGGTGGTTTTAAAAAACGGTTATTAAACGTAAAAATCATTTTATATCCGAAAATTATTTTTTAATAAATAATTATTATTAGTTAAAAACTATTTATTTATTTAATTTATATAAAAAAGTATAAATATTAAATATAATATTTATATTAATAATTATTTATATTTAAATAATATATTTTAAAACTTTAAAAATTAAATAATAATAATATATATTATAATTATTTAATAAAATATCATTACGTAAAGATAATCACGTGGTGACACGTGATTAATCTTTATATAAAAGGTAATTTTTTTTAAATAACATTTATATATATAATTTATCATTTTTATAATAATTAAATTAATAATAATTATCGTGATAACTTTATTTTATATTATGTTTTATTTTTTTATTTAATGTACACCACCACTTATACTTTATTATATTAACATTAATTAATAATGTTATAAATTAACAAAATATTATTGTAAAAAATGTAATTTATTTAAATAATTACCGTTATTATTACGATATTTTAAATTTTTTAATAAAAAAAAATAAGTTTTTCGTAATTTACATGTTTTTATAACGTTATAAATATAATAAAATTTTATATTAATTTAACGTTTTTAAAACGTTTAAATAAGTTTTAAAATACGTTAATAAAACGGCGTTTATTACGTATAAAAAATCGATTTATTATAATTTACGTGTATTTATATGTTATAAATATAATATATTTTTTATTTAATAATAATATTTTAATATTTAAAGTTTAATTTATAAATTTATAATATTTATATTATTATTATTATTATTATTATTATTACCGTTTATTACACCGATATAATTAATATTTATATATTAATAAACGGATTTTTTTATTAAATACGTTTATTATTATAATATTTATTTTTATTGTTTACTGTATTAAATAGCCGATATTTACATTAAAAACTTAATTTAATATAACTTTTAACAATCCCGATAATTTTTACAATAAAAAAAATAAAAACGTAAAACGACTTTATTAATTTAATTTTTAAAGGTTAAAAATACCGCCCGTTTAAACTGTTAAATCAAAACTTTTTAAACACGCACGTTATTAAAAACTTTAAATTATATATAAATATAAGTTTTATTAAAGATTTAAACTTAAATAAAATTATATATAAACATAATAAAAAATTATAAAAAAATTTTAAAAAATATTTTAACGGTTAAATAATTAAACATTTTACTTTATTTATAAAACCGTTTTATCGTTTTATAATTTAATACTTATATAATTATAAAATATATTTTAAAACTTGTATATATATTAATATTTTATTCGGGATTTTAAATAATTTAAAATTTCTTTAATTTTTTACCGAAATAACTTTTAAAAAAACTGTTAAATTATTAAATACGTTTGTTTTAAAAAATAACTTATATTTAAAGGAAATATTAAAACTTAAAAAAAAAAAATTTAAAATAATATTAAAACGTATAAAAAAAAATTCGGAAAAAATATTTAACTTTTAAATGTTAAAAATGCTAACTTATTATAAAAAAAAAACGATAACTTTCACGATTTAACCGAAAATAACCTTATTTTTAACCAGTTTTAATTAACTTTAACTAATATAATAAAAGATTTAACCATATATAATAAATTTAACTACTTTTATTTTAACCGTTTTAATTTAATTTAATTTATCCGAATTAATTTAAATTTATTATATATTATTACAATAAATTAAAATTTATTAATAATTACGTTATAATATAAAAAAAACGAATTAAAGGTAAAAAAAAAAAAGAAATTATTAGTATTAAATTAATTAAATTTAATTAAATTATATATAATTATATTATATAAAAAAAAAAAAAAATTTGCCAATAATGGAATATTATTACGTAAAAATAATCACGTAATAATACGTGATTAATTTTTATATAAAAAGCAATTTTTTTTAAATAATACTTATATATATAATTTATCATTTTTATAACAATTAAATTAATAACAATCATTATAATAACTTTATTTTATATTATATTTTATTTCTTTATTTAATATATACCATTACTTATACCTTTTTATACCAACATTATTTAAAGATTTAAATAAATAATATATTTTATAAATATTTAATATTTTAAATTTATTTTTTTATTATTATTTATATATTTAAATATTTAATTTTTTATTATTA